>NW_017257992.1:22243-34340 GCF_001594055.1 Mycetomoellerius zeteki
GCTTGGCGGGTAACTCCTAATACTGAAACAAGCTCTTCTTGCGTTTGGCACGGATCCTCATCGAGCAATGCCTCCAATGCAGCGTCTTCGAAGGTTTTTGGCTTTCCTTCACGCGGACGGTCGTCAACATCGAAATCACCGTCTTTGAAGCGACGGAACCAATCTCGGCACGTTGTTTCACTTAGAGCAGCATCTCCGTAAACTTTTTGGAGCTCTCGATGCGCTTCAGCCGCCGTTTTCTTCGAATGAAAGAAGAAAATCAATACTTCCCGCATATGACGATTATTTGGCACAAAATCAGACATTTTCACACAACCAAAAGAATATAACGTCAAAACAAAATCACTAATGTGTCGAAGCGGTTTGTTTACCATATGTCTAAGCTTGGTTCATGACGTTTAGATTATGTCAGAATCGACCAGCACTTACTGCTGGAACCATCTATTGACAAACAGCGGGAACTTAGTTGCGCACCTAATACATGATATTAAGAGCCGATAGGAGCTCATTACGTTAACAATTGATTTTACAAGTACTTCGAATCACGCTAGAACGCGTAGATTAATAATTATAAATTTAATACAGGTTCGCAAGAGCTGTTGGTAGCTCATTACCTTTTGTTTTCATTTTAATTATTTTCTCACACGCCAAGGAGCGTCATATAAATTACGCGAACTTGTTTAAAAAAAATCCAAGGCTTAGTAAAGCTTGTTGGAAGCTTTAAGTAGCTCACGATTCTATCAAATTCACACCGCGAGACATTGACAATTCGCAGGGAATATTATCCTTTGATTGAATTCAGAGGAGGTATTAAATACCCCTGCCTATTAGAAGCACCGTAGTTTATCTACGAAATTTTAAAACTTCCTTAAGACATTTAGAGATACAATATCTCGTGTCTACTGGAGATGCGGGATAATTGAGACTCGAAGTGGGCTTCATGAAGTCGGATACAGGTAAGATTTAGTTGTAGCTTCGCGTAGAAATTTCCTAAAGATAAGTGTTCTGCGTGAACCATGAGAAAAAGCGATCAGAAGCTCTCGCCGTAAGGGAGAACGCCGTAGATATTTTATATTTAATTTCCATATTTTATACTTACCTTATTATTTCGTTAAATTACTTATCCGTAGCTTATAAGCTCTATGTGAGCCCGAGTTATTGATTAATTTAAGTTGTAAGGGACTTACGATTACCGACACCCTTTCGAAGTTAGTTTGACTCAAAGCCATTCGAGGCGCTGTAGAAACCGCGAGGCTCACGCCACCCGTGAGCCGTGTGATTGGGTTAGACGCAACCAGGGAATCATTCTGCTTGCTGGTTGGTCGCTTGAGATATTTTCGAACTCAGAGTTAACGGACTCTACTGGTCTCTACAGAGTCGCGGAGAGACCTCCATAGAAGAGCAATAAAAGGCCTGTTAAACCAAGTGTGTGTACCTTCTTTATATCCTGACAAATCCAATTCCTACATCATCCTTTCTCAAAATAAAGGCCTTACAGAATTTCAGAAGTGGGATACACCCACGGTTTATGGACACGAGCTATCCCGCGACCGCGTGTGCAACGGTCCGCGTTCGTCGGCCATCAAGGCCTATCGCGCTGTTTAACGCTATCCCGTGACCGCGCGAGTAACGGTCTGCGTTCGGCGGCCACCAACCAAGGCCGACCGTGCTGTCTGGCGAAATCCCACGTTCGAACAATATTTCGCGCGCGTCTCTGATTGTTAACTAGGTGCGACCGACGGGTGCCGAGTCCATCGGTGTTCGTATAGTAACACTTGCATCGTGCCTGAGTCCTGCGGTTATAGTGTTTCAGTGAAGTGAGGTGTCTCCTTCGGACAATGGAGCGCCAGAAACTGGAAGCAATGAAATACGAATAATTAAGAGATAAACTAATCAGTTTGGGCTTGCCAGTTACAAGTTCGCGCGAGGAGTGCCTAAACCGACTCTTGACTCATCTCGGACTCAGTGAAGAGAATGTTGTTCCGGCCGGTACCAGTGAGCAGGCGGCTGCAGTAGAATCAGTGTCTGCTACCGATCAAGCCATTCAAGGCCTTACTCACATAATGCGAGAAATGTCAGTGCAACTACAGATTCTCACGCGTCAGCAAACTTTATTTATGCGGTCCACAGAGGATCGAGGAAGTCCAACTAATCTGGACGCAAATGATCCAGGTCTCTCAGGGCAGACGTCTCAACCACTAAGAACTCTGCATCACTGCCTGCATCCGTCACTCCCTCCACTTCTGACGGAGGAACTGGCAACATCAGAAGCATGCCAACACTAGCAGCAGTTCCAACGGCACAGGCTATTACAGTATTAGCTTCGCAAATCCCCGCGTTCGACGGATCCGAAGATGAAGATGTCGAATCATGGATACACCGAGTTGATCTGATCGCCAATACCCATGGCGTCAGTGACGGTGTCACTTTGCTCGCAGCCTCTAGTACTAGGTGTACAAATAAGTTTCCGGGTTTCACACATGGATGGCGCCAACGACACATGTAGTCGACATACATGTCTGAAGTTGTTTATTTTTTATAGCTGCGACATCTGACGACAATAATCAATCAAAATATTTCCAGTTTCGCGACGAAAAAAAATTTTTATGCAACAGTGAAAATGTCGGGTTTTGTGCCAAAAAAACAGCATTCGCGGGAAGTCTTGCTTTTCTGCTTTCACTTGGGCAAAAATGCAGCTGAAGCACGTCGTTTGCTTGAGGAGGCTTACGGTGAACATGCACCATCGAAAACAACCTGTGAAGATTGGTTTAAACGCTTTAGAAGTGGCGATTTCGACACTGCGGACAAAGAGCGCTCCGGAAGACTGAAAACAATCGAGGACGCCGATCTGCAAGCGTTGTTGGATGAAGATGACACGCAAACTCAAAAACAACTTGCAGAGGTGTTAAACACGTCTCAACAAAGCATTTCCATACATTTACGGCCAGAATGGAACACAAGACATGAGCGAGTGATTTTGCAGCAGGACAATGCACCGTGCCATCGCACTTCCATCGTCAAGGACACCATCAAAACGCTGAAATGGGATCTGTTACCACACCCGCCGTATTTACCAGATCTGGCGCCATCTGATTACCACTTGTTCCGGTCGATGGCGCATGACTTGGCTGGACTACACTTGGCCAGTTTCGAAGAAGTGCGAAATTGGATAGATGAATGGTTTCGGACCAAAAACGAGTCGTTCTATCGTCGCGGTATTCATGCATTGCAAGAGAGATGGCGAAAATGTATAGCTAGCGAGGGACGATACTTTGAATAAGCCGCTTTTTGTTTTTTCTTGAAATTTTGCATTTTTCATTGATCAAAAAAGCCCGGAAACTTATTTGTACACCTAGTAAGTTGCTTAAGCAAAAGATTGGTTTCATATGGAGGAAAAACCTTCAAATCATTCATGGCTCTCCTTCAAGGAAGCTATTCAAAAACGTTTCAAGCGACGTATTCCTTTTCATCTCGCTATGCAAAATGTGGAAGCGAGAAAATGGAACTTCGATAAGGAATCGTTCCTGGAATACGCTATGCATAAACTGAAACTGTTACATACTCTGAAACTACCCGAACGAGAAAGAGTGCAACTAATCATAAATGGCATAAATAGTGCATCTCTCTGAGCAACAGCCACCGCATTGAATGCAGCTACCATCGATGATTTCCTGGATAGAATGTTTGAGATAACGAGTTCCTTTGGAAGTTTTTCCAAAAAAACATCACCCTTGTCGAAGAAGACGGAGAAGTTTAAAAGCTCTCCGCCGTCACCTTCCAAGAAGGATCAAGCAAAGACTGACAAGGATGGGATCTGTAGTTACTGCAAGGCTAAGGGTCATAGCAAGACGAATTGTTTCAATCTGAAGAAAAAGGAGACTTCGCCGATTATCACACCTGCTTCGACCTCCGTAGCAGCAGCCGAGGAAATCCAGCCTAGGGCATCGAAAGAATCGTCCGTTATTGCCAGCGTTGAGGAAGATTCGTCACGAGAGTTGAGGATAAACCATTCGGTAACACAAGTTCGGGTCATAAATGGCCTAGTTTGTGAGTTCCCTGCGTTATTGGATACCAGGGATCTCCAGTTTCATTTGTACGAAATTCAGTTATCAGTCAAGCCCTTGGGATAAATGTAGAATATACTAGAAATGAATTAGATTCATACTGCACTATTGCTGACAGTAAAATTAACGTCATTGGCACAGGAAATGCTAATATTACGCTAGATGTGTTGCCAGGTGTAATTACTCGAGTTAAACTCAAAGTCATAGACAGTTTGTCCGGACAAATTCCTATTATTTTAGGTAGAGACTTTTTTGCTACGAATAATTTGACGTTAGTCTACAAACCTTCTGCTGTCGAGTTCGAGAATCGAGTTCGACTTTTTAATGAAGTAGCATCAGTTCAAATCTCTGAAGTCATGAATGACGAGGGAGTCGAAACGTCGAATCTAATAACTGATTTCGGTTTGCAAGTCGACCGAAGGTTGTATGAATTAATTATGGAAACTCAGAATGCTCCTATTGAATTAATTAAGGATGATTATAACGTAAAAGTGAAACTAAAAGACGAATCAATTTATGCGTATGCATCACGTAGGTTTGCGTTTACGGAACGTATAGAATTAAGAAAAATGACCGATGACCTACTAGCCCGCAATATAATTCAGTCTAGTACTTCTCCATATTGCGCTCGCGTTGTTCTCGTGAGAATGGTGATCGTAGACTTTGCGTGGATTTAAGACCACTCAACGATCGAGTGATCAAACAAAAATATCCTTTTCCAGTGATAGAGAATCATCTGGCTAGACTCGGCAATAAAAGAGTTTTCACTTTACTAGATTTGAAGGATGGATTTCATCTAATAACTATCCATCCCGAGAGTACTAAATATTTTGCTTTCGCCACACCAGATGGGCAATTCGAATATTTGCGTTTACCCTTTGAGTATAGTGAAGCTCCCGCCGAATTTCAAAAAAGAATCAATTATATTCTACAATCATTAATTCGTATAGACAAAGTCTTAGTCTACATGGATGACATCCTCATTCCCTCGACAACAGTTGAAGAAAACTTAGAGATCCTCTAGCAAGTAATGCAATTACTTAAGCGATACGAGTTTGCGATTAATTATAATAAATGTAAGTTTCTTAAACACTCCGTAGAATATTTAGGATACGTGATATCTGAGGCGGGTGTTACTCTTAGTGATCGACATGTTGAAGCGGTAAAACGTTTCCCGATGCCTACCTCGGTAGTGCAAGTACAAAGATTTTTAGGATTAGTAAATTACTTCCGAAGGTTTGTCGCAGATTTCGCAATTAAAGCCAAACCACTTCATCGTCTGTTGAAGAAAAATGTTGAATTCCAATTTGATGATAACTGTATGAAATCTTTTGAGGAATTAAAGTCGGAACTCATGTCTTATCCGGTACTAAGACTTTACAAACCAAATTTACCTACTGAGCTTCACAGACGCCAGCGCCGTAGCAATTGCGGCAATACTATTGCAAAGGCAAGACTCGGGCTCATTAGCCCCAGTTGCTTATTATAGCCAGGCTACCAACGAAGCCGAAAGCAAGTACCACTAATTTGAGTTGGAGATGCTGGCGATTATCAAGGCTACCGAAAGATTTCATATATATTTAGCAGGAGTAGAATTTAAAGTAGTAACCGATTGTATTGTACTAGTGGGTGCAGTAAATAAAGCGAATATAAATCCGCGCGTAGCTCGATGGATCTTGAGGCTTCAAAATTATACATTCAAAATGGAACACCGCGGCGGTCATAAAATGAAGCATGTCGACGCTCTAAGTCGGGTTGTATCAGCGGTAGAGGCGATGCCGATCGGTCTCGAATTATAATACCGACAATTGGCTGACCCTCGTATTCGCGAGTTAGTGCAGCAATTAGAAGAGAAGGAACATAAAAAGTTCTCATTAATCAACGGCCTCATGTATCGAAAGGACCCTGAGCGTCCTAAATTTGTGATACCAGACGCAATGGTGCATAACATGTTGCGTATTTACCATGACGCAGCACACTGTGGAGCGAAAAAACTTTTTACGGTATAAAAGCCAGTTACTAGTTTTCCTCTATGCGACGCAGAATTAAGCGATATGTGGAAAATTGTCTCGTATGTATAATGGCGAATGCCACATCCAATAAGAGCGAAGGAGAATTGCCAGTTACGCCAACTCCAGATACCTCCTTTGACACTATACACGTAGACCATTTTGGCCCAATATCAGAATCCATTAGAGGCCTAAAGCACATAAGTGGTTATTGACTCTTTCACCAGATTTTGTCTGGTTATTTGCGGTAAAGTCAATTACTTCCCAAGAAACAATTAAACATTTAAGTTCACTTTTTGATATTTTCGGCAATGCCAAACAGTTGGTTTCGGACCGCGGTACCCCATTTACCTCGACCGAATTTGCAGACTTCCTCCGTTCTCGTAACATTAAACACAAACTAGTCGCTGTGGCAGCCCCCTGGGCAAACGGTATGGTCGAGCGTGTCAATAAATTCCTCAAGTCGTCACTGAAGAAAACAATTAATGAGCCCACTGAATGGGCCGATAAAGTGCCACTTATACAGTATGTTATGAATAATACGGTACACTCATCCATCAATTCAACTCCGTCCAAACTTCTATTGGGTTACGATTTGAGAAATCATGCTGACAACGAATTTGTTGATGCTCTTACGAAGTTGGCCGAAGCCGACGCCCTGTTTGATAGCGATCGAGACGCTAAGCGTCAATTAGCAATAGAAGCTACCGAAAGGGTTAAAAGTTTTAACAAAATTTATTATGATAAGAAACATAAGTTACCATGCAAGTACAAAGTTGGCGATTTTGTAGGTATTAGGACTATGGCCATAAAGCCAGGAGAAAGCCGTAAGCTCAAACCGGATTATAAAGGTCCGTACATAATAGACAAAGTCTTGTCTAGTAATCGCTATGTGATTAAAGATATTCCTGATCATAATTTATCCCCGGGACCATACAACTCAATTTTGTCTCCGGATAGAATTAAAGCTTGGGCAAGACCCGAGACAGCCTAAAATCTAAGCCTATTTTCGTTTGTACTGTTTAATAATGATTTGAAAAAAAAGGGGGGGAAGAAAAAGAGTTTGTGTCATATTACCTCAAATAAAGGAGTCTATAGGTTAAGTTAAATGTATTAACATCTTAATATAGTATAAGTTGTGATCTCTCCAAAGAAAATATGTTTATTTTACGAAAGAGTGTTTATTTTGTTGTTATCGATCAACGATTTTAAGTTATGGAAAATTGTAGATTATCACTCGAGACGAATGATACTGCAGAATGGCCGAGCTGTAAGGAACTTACGATTACCGACACCCTTTCGAAGTTAATTTGACTCAAAGCCGTTCGAGGCGCTGTAGAAACCGCGAGGCTCACGCCACCCGTGAGCCGTTGTGACCGGCCGAGATATGAGAAACGTTAATATTGTTACTTGGCTTACTACTTGTTGACTTGTTTATGGTTGTTTAAGGTCGCCACTCCATTTAACCGTCCTACGGAGAAGGAAAGCCGTCCCTCAGTCAGCAGCGATGTCCATGCGTCTTGACGTCTCGGATCCTCTCTCTCGCTCTGTGGGGATATTGGCTGGGAATTCCGCTGAATAATTACTCACTCACACGCTTTATAATTAAATAATATAATGTATTTTATCAATATTTAGTGGTTTACAAACAATTCGCGCACTCGGAACGCGATATCTCGCGACGCAACTTTCCGGTGGCTAAAAATCAATTAAATGAAATAAATCGATAACTTCGTTAATTTTGGGATAATTATGCACATTTAACGTGTCAAAATACGTGTTACGCGCGTCCGCGGAGTCCTCTGATATAATAATGTAATAATAGCGCGACGACACTGCGCGCGGAGACGTCCGTCCGGTTCGGGCGCTCAAGAGCGACTGATGGCGTCGCCGTCCGTCTCGGCCGGGTCGGCCACCTTGGCTACCTCATCCCCTCCATCCGTTTTCCGACCGTTCAGAATATTTGCAGTAAAAGAGGTCGGATCGCATCGCGCTTTGGCAGGAAGGAACTTAGTGCCTCACTCATTCGGAATCTCCATTTAGTTTGTTAATAAAAATTCTTTGTTAATAATAATATCGAGTTTTTCTCGATCAGCTGTTCGCTGCATGAAATGTATGTTTTCTTTAATCGGAGGTTCCGAATAAGTGTCCGGATGAGATATTTACTCTTTTTGATTAACTTATAAAATAATATTAAAATAAATAAACCACTTTTAAATATAAAATAAAATCTTTTATTAGGATTTTTACCAAATATGAGAATTATCTCGCGAATCGTCAATACGTTCGTTTTAACTACTATGCATGACATTTGTATGTCTTTTATGAATAATTTCAACTTTCTCACATTTGATAACATTGAGTAAATACCTTTTTTGTAAAATAACTTAACTAATACTTTCTTTTTCTTTCAGGTACTCTGGCAATTTCCCTGGTGCTTGATCAATGACTCTGGCTCACAAAATGAAACGAAAACGGTTTTTCTTAAATCTACGGATTATCAAGGTAAGTAAAATATATATGAATAAATAAATAAAAATGGCTTTTTCGCCTATCTTTCTCATTCTCTTTTCACGCGGTATCACCTATCTCTTTCTAACATCCGCGTGAAGCTATCTTTCGCATTTCTACCGCTTCTTTCACTCTGAGAGCTCCTTTAGAATCTCCGATGTCTCGCTACTCAAATTTCACGAGAACTTTGGGGTTTTTCGCGTCGCGAAGACGCGGATTAAATTCCGTTAAGGAATTTAATTGTCGTTATATGACAATTGGTGTTTCTAACACCTTCTTCGGTCTGAGTCGAAGAATTTTTTCGCATTACGGACTTTATCGTCACGTAATGGGATGTTTCGACTCGTGAGCTCTTATCGCTCGTTTCGAGTCGCGTTCAGCGTCACACGTTTTTATTAATTTTTTTACGTCAAAAATTAAAATTAAAATACAAAAAAATCAAGTTTGTCTAAATGACCTCTAATAACGTTTTTACGTCGAATAAATAAATTTTTTCACTTTTTTAGGTTTTTATATTATGTTTTCGTGTGAACGCGTTAGAACATATAAAAATGTAAAATGAGCTCTTATGGGCTCTAGATTGCTCTGATTGAGCTGAAACAAATTTTAATCTTTAGCGATGCTGTTACGCAATCGGAATAAATTGGGTTTACCTGAAATTAATTATAGTTTTCAAGATATAGCTAATCTAAATTTTTAATGAGCTCGTATCTGGCTCTATGTTTTTCTATTGTATTTGTTGGCTTGTTTCGCCTCTGAAAATTAAACTGTTAATATGAAATAAATTGTTATAAATTGTTTGTCAAAGTTTTTTAATAAAATCTCATAATAATAATAATATCTTATAGCTAATTCCTATTGTCTAATGATATAATATATATAAAAAATAGTAATAATATAATAATGTATGGCTTTATGCCTTTTTGTTCGTGAGTGTCTTTTATAAATTTTTTAAATGTCTGTAAGGGAAGACTTTATGTTTTTGGAGGGCTCTTGAGTGCTTCTTTTCTCCTCTGGTTTTTTCTCCAGCTGATCCTTGTCTTGCCACTGGCAACCGGTGCTCCCCATGATCTCGTCCCGTTGGGTTTGAGTCTGTGAATGATTATTTTATCTTTATTACCGTGAAATTGAGGTGATTAGCATCGACCTCAGTGAAACTGAGTGGCGGGTGCACCGTGTGATTGGGTTAGACGCAACCAGGGATCTGCTTGCTGGTTGGTCGCTTGAGATATTTTCGAACTCAGAGTTAACGGACTCTACAGAGTCGCGGAGAGACCTCCATAGAAGAAAGACGTGTGTAAGAGCAGAGCAATAAAAGGCCTGTTAAACCAAGTGTGTGTACCTCCTTCATATCCTGACAAATCTAATTCCTACATCATCCTTTCTCAAAATAAAGGCCTTACAAAGTTAAATATCAGGGAAGAGTCCATAGTACCTGAAAAAGAAAAAGAAAATTAGTTTAAAACTATATTAAGGAAGATCTTTACTCATCTGTCATCAAACTTGAGACGAAGATAGTTTCTTGTAGAAAGCACACGAATTTTAGAGATAAAAGTAGTAAGAGCGTACAAATGAGTCGCACAGATGTCTCACGTTTGATTGAATTAATTAATTTATTTTATTTTATACTTGATATACAGGGCGTATTTATGTTATATTTTATTAAATGAGTAAATTTCTTAATAATTATTTGTTTGGAATTTCCAAAGAAGGCATTAACGTAACGATTTAGGCAGTCAGAGCTTTTAATTAGAAGTATGATATTTAAATAAAGAGCATTTTTAGAGAAAAAGTAATTGGAAATTCTAAATGAATAAGCCACTTGTTCCTTTCATACCAAAAAGAAAGGTGATTTGACCTCTTTTGAGAAGAATTTTGTGATTGGTCGGATACTGGTGGAGGGGATCAAGATGCCAAAGTGGCCGCCCTTCTTCATGAGGAAGGTGAAGTTACCAGTTGCCTTTGAGCGTCCATTATGGTAGGACGCTCACGCGTGTCGCGTGACGGTTGTTACATCAGAATTGTGCAATCGTTAAAGGAACTCCGCGGACGCGCATTACTACGTTAATTAGTTATATTATTTAATTATATTAAACCCCATATACTTTGTGTTCCTCTATTTATTTTATTTTTTAAGAAATAGCATCCGGAAAGTGCGTCACGTCGAAATCGTGTTCCGAGTGCGTGTTAACTATGTACAATTGATTTTATTATTAAATATATCTGGAGATACGGTAGTGTGTCGGCGCTAAGCCAAGCGCAGCGACACAAGCGGCGAGTTGTGGCAGATTGAGATTATCGAATCTCAATAATGACTGAACGGATCGAGTTTTATGTTAACTTAATCGATAGCTTACACTCCGATCGTAACATACATGCTTTTATTTTTTTCTACGTATCCTACAAGCGGAGATATTGCGACGCAAAGTCCGGATCTGTCACTTTTCACATTCAGATTCAGATACGTCGTTATTGTTGTCGACCAGGAAAAATGTACGTCTCGTTTTTTCGATAATAGATGGCTTTTGACTTAACCAAGCGATGGCAGCATTGCACATTCGAACGTGATCACCACAGATGACGGCTGTGATAATCAGCGATGGCAACATTGTCATCACATGTATACAATGTGACGCGCACGCGGCGCAAATTATTAATTAAAATTGAAATGAAATATCGAGATTGTCGTTGAAGATCTAGATATTTACCGCGTCGAAGAAGAGGGTGTCTAGATGTTCACTGTCGAAGAATTAAGCGTCTAGGTCGAGGAATTAAGCGTCTAGATGTTTGCCGTCGAGGAAGTGGGTGCCTAGGTGTTCGCCATCGAAGAAATGGGTGTCTACGTGATAGCTGTAGAGGAAATGGGTGTCTAGAGGTTCACCGTCGAGGAAATAAGTGTCTAGGTATTCGCCGTTGAGGAAATGAGTGTCTAGGTGTTGTCTACATGTTCGTCGTCGAGGAAGTTGGTGTCTAGATGTTCGCCGTCGAGGAAATGAGTGTCTAGGTATTCGCCGTCGATGAAGTGGGTGTCTAAGTGTTCGCCATCGAGAAAGTGGGTGTCTAGGTATTCGCTATTGAGGAAACGGGTGCCTAGGTGTTGTCTACATGTTCGTCGTCGATGAAATTGGTGTCTAGATGTTCGCCGTCGAGAAAATGAGTGTCTAGGTGTTCGCCATCGAGAAAGTGGGTGTCTAGGTGTTCACTATTGAGGAAACGGATGAAATTGGCCGCCGTAGCCAGCCGCCAATCAGGGTCGAATAGGCGGCGCCCGTGGGCCCCCGACCGAAATTTTTAATCCCGTGCCCGTGAACCGTTTAAAACGTTGATAAAAAGTAGAATAGCTAGGCCGGTTCTAATCCACTATGTGTTAGTGCGTATACGTATATGCGGGGTATGTGTGTGTGTGTGTGTGAGGGAGTCAGGGAGGGGGAAGTATACACAGACGTTAGGATGACGTCACAGGGAGGGATGACCGTGGGGGGGTGGCAAGCGCGTCACCGGGGAAGGGGGTTT
>NW_017257993.1:0-4726 GCF_001594055.1 Mycetomoellerius zeteki
CAGGACGTGAAGTTCACGCCGTCAGGTGCAGCGCAACCAAGCGCACAACATTTTGCTATTAACATTTTCGACTCAGTTTTTCATGAGGAATACGTACGTACCGGCATCTCCGAGTGGTCTGAATCACCCTGTATATAGCTTTTTTCCTTCTTTTTGGATCCCGAATGACTTCTCAAAATTTTTGGACGATTTTCCGGCCACTCTGTATACGCCGAATGATGGAAACAGGCGAGAAAGCATTCTCGATCGCTTGTACGGCGATCATGCGATGTCAAGCAACCAAAGAGAGACGGATGGGTTTTCTCGCTGTCTTGTTCGCTCTCAGCGCGCTGTGAAGGACGAACCCTCGCTATCTTATTTACTTCGCGTCAAAGCGCCGCCGGCCGAATCGAATCGTGGACGACGAGCGCTGCGTCGGTGGTGAGGGAAAAATGAAGAGGGACGTAGAACGCTGCAAACAGTAAACTGTTTTCAGTTTCTTTCCATGCTTTCCATGCTTTTCGGGTTGTTATTGTGAAGTGCAAGATTATACGAAGAAAAACCAGTATGTAAGTAGTCACTTAATTAGTATTTTATAATAATTGAATTGTTACTTTTCTCTTAGGCCGCGGTTCGATTCATTAGCTCAGTGCAATTAGGTCAAAAAAGGAGGTTACTTCGGAAAAATTAGTACCCAGCTGAATTTTTGCACACACCTTTATTTTGGCATTACAAATAACGTGCAAAAAGTCCTCATCGATATCGTGTTCGCTTCGAAAGTTATTCAAGGTAAAAGGTCACGAAAATCGATTTTTCGCGAATATCTCGCTTCCTATTGGTCGGACGTCAATTATGGTTATTATAAAAATTATACATTGAACATTTCTCTACAAAAAATGTCCTATGCATTTTTCACGTACGAGCAACCATTTTCATATTATATGGCCAACTACACTACTCAACAAAATCTAGGGAACACTTTCAAACACGCTAAAAATTGGGGAATATTCAGAACATCGTAACTCGATGAAAAATTATCGTAAATAAAAAAATTAAAAAAGCATTTGAAAGCTTGAAATCTCTACTTTTGAAATCTCTACTTTTGAAATCGGTAATTGATATTTCAATCTGACTGATGTTTTACGGAGATACACGGACACAAATGGACATCCGTCAAATCCAAAAATTTTATACAAATTTTACAAAGGTCTATGGCGTGAGGTAAAAATCAGACAAAAATGAGATTTACATCAGTCGAAAGAGTGAATCTTTACCTTCAAATTGCTTTTTTATTGAGCGTTGAACGATTTTTTTTCACCGAGTTATTGAACGTTGAAGCAAAAATGGTCACTTTTTCTTCAATATTGAATAATTTGGTGAAAAAAAATCGTACAACGCTCAATAAAAAAAGCAATTTGAAGGTAAAGATTCACTCTTTCGACTGCTGTAAATGTCATTTTTGTCTGATTTTTACCTCACGCCATAGACCTTTGAAAAATTTGTATAAAATTTTTGGATTTGACGGATGTCCATTTGTGTCTGTGTATCTCCGTCAAACATCAGTCAGATTAAAATATCAATTACCGATTTCAAAAGTAGAGATTTCAAGCTTTTAAATGCTTTTTTAATTTTTTATCTGTGATGATTTTTCACCGAGTTACGGTGTTCTGAATATTGCCCAATTTTTGGCGTAATTGAAAGTGGTCCACCACTGCTCACAGTTCGCTCTAGAAATTTCGACAACTGATTACATACATATATGTATAATGTTGTATTCATAATGTATCCTATTTTGATGTCAACAAATGTAGATATAGCAAATATATAACAAAATATGCAGTGCATTAGTTTGAACTATATGTTATATTACGCTTGGCTATCTGGGTTACTTAAGATGTCATAAGCCAATCATACAGAGCTGTATTAGTTATATCTTAAAATATTACTTTATTTAAGAAAGTCTTGGAATAATAACGGATTATGAATATATTGTATGAATCATTGAATTAATTGAATGTCAAGCGAAGGATAGAACAATGTTTGTATCGATTGTCTCCTACAAGGAAAGCTGCCACAAGCTCGTTATTATAATATCAGAAATTAATAATTAAATTGGAAAGGTTCAAGACAAGCAAATAAGATGGTACATTAATAAAATGACTTTACATAATGAACATATTTATACACAGTATGTATTTCGATCTGACTTGAACTTTTTCAGTTGTAATTAAAATAATAACGTACAGATATTAAACTAATGGATTCATTTAAGATTTAAACAATAGTTAAATTCGCAAATATTACCTATAAATAATGTATATAAATGAAACAGGGTGTCCGATAAGTTTTTAATGGGAGCAAACTAAACTGCGTCGAGAAAAATCCTCTATTATTTTGCAATTTTCGCAATAATTAACGCGAAAGTTAACGAGATATTAAGGAGTTTTTGCGTGAATAACGCGAATCTAGATACGGTGAATGCTAAAGTCACATTATCCTTTTTTTAATTATTATATATATAATAGAAGGTAACCTGACCTTAGCGTTCACCGTAACTGGATAAACGGTATTATAAAAACTCTATTAATTTCTAAATATCACGTGTATCTGCTTTGTTATACTGCTAAATGCACGCCTATCAGTCGTGATCGTTTATAGGCACGCAGATTTTTTCGCTGCCTGCGTTATGTGTCAACTATTGCCGCTTGTATATGTAGGGTAATTTTCCGCGCATCCAGTATCTACGACCGATAGATATAGCAAGCCGTTTTAAATAACATAAAAGAAGTTTTATCTAATGTGTGTATGTGTGTGTGTGTGGGTGGGTGGATGTATCATTCATAAAAAATAATTTTCAAACAAATAACGATTTTTTATTAATGAATAAAATTATGTCGTGACATAATTATAATTTCATGAATTAAAATTATGTCGAGATATAATACAAATACTGATTTTTTATTATGTAGACATAATTCTAATTTGTTAAATTATTATTATGTCGCGATGTAATTTTAATTAATCGAATTTTTTTATGTTCTGATATATAATATCCTTTTCGATAATAAATGACAAATATGGTAAATGACAGTTCATATTTACATATCATTAATTAATATTATAATTTACAATTATGAAAATAATTTATATTAGAATACAGCTGCATATTATATCTCAACTGGTTGAATACAACTATTCAATACATTAACTTGTATTAGACCAGTCTAAATATATTTACATAGGTATTAAAATATATTGTATAATATTAAGTATATATATAGTATGCTATTATGGTAAGTATAGAAGAAGGTCAAGTTCGGCCAAAACATGTGCTGTGTTTCAATATACATATTATTTAAAGTAGTTTGACATATAGTGTCACGCCTTTCCCCGGTCGTCGATTAGGTGCGGAGCGCGCGCGGAAGCGCACTCCGGGGAACGGCGGATCAATCGGATCGGAGGGCCGGCGACGGCCCTCGTGCGGGAGGGTACCTCACGCGGTCGAGCGAGAATCGAGAGCCGCGATAAAGTTGGGCGCCAGACGTGTTTCCCAGCAACATCGATTTCGCGAACGGGAACGCAAACCACACGGAAACCGCTAAACTCTGGTAGCACCAAGGGTCACCAAAAACCGAGAGCCGTTTCTCGCTCGCGTGAGGCTGGCTTGCTCTTCCTAACGGCAGAGGGGGGGGGGTACGGATAAGGGCCGATTAACAGGAGTATAGACGGGATCTTCGAGGGCAGGGCTCGAACACAATTATCTCCACTAAGTAATTAATAAGCGTGTTTACTAGGCAGAAGCGAAGGACAGCACAATAACAGAAAGCATCGAGATAGCAAAAACAAAGGTTATCATTAGACAGAAAACGTTAACTCTAACGCAGCAGAACGTTATCCCTTGCTGGTCGTCCTCGGTCGGCCGCGCCGATGTCGTGGCCGGGCGCACTGCCCCCACGCAAATAGTTGCGCGATTGAACCGATCCGTCCAGGCGGTTGGGCAGGCTCGATAGCCGCGGAGAGAGAGATAGCAAGCGGCCAACTTAGCAAGCTGATTCAACAGGCCGACTCGGCGTCGGGACTTCGCGAATCATCATGCACGCTCATGCACACCGCTGAGCCGAAGATTCCGTTGCGGAGCTCGGCGGAAAGTTCTAAGAGTAAAAGTCCTCTTCTCGGACGGCGTACCCGCACGCCGACGCGACGCTCTAGTTCGCTACCTTGAGGACAGACACGGAGTAACGACAATCTACCATGCGCGTGCCTGTCCACGCACTCACGCGCACACACACCGGTAATACGCGCGCGGAATAGGCTCGCAACCGCAGAGCTTGCGCTTGCGATATCTAACGCGATGGCTCTTCCGCCTCGCCAAGGCCGCGATCTCCAGGAGGCTCGTCCTCGCGACTCGACGTTATCCCCGATAGCCCCGTGCACGCGGGCCCGAGAGCCTCTCACGCTTGGCGCCGGCCACGCCGTACCCGTAACACAAAGAAGGCGCCGCTTATGGCGGCCACCGCACCAACGCGAAATTCGCGTGCCGACGACAGAACGCGAGGGCGACCCTCTGCCCCGTTGCATGCGACTTTACAAGACCCGGTATCCGCCCAAGGGGCAACCTCACCGATGGCTGGATCCCGCGACGATCCTTTGGCTCGGGGCCTCTCGCTCGTCCTCCGAAATCTCACCGGGCCGGGACGTCTGATTGACTCGGTAGCTCGAAGCGGAAGAGGACGAGCAGGATCGCGAT
>NW_017257993.1:4750-5063 GCF_001594055.1 Mycetomoellerius zeteki
ACCAATTAGCGGGCTAGCGGTCCTTCGCGCGCAAAGCGGACGTGCGCGGCGACTCGCTACGGGGCGCCTTGCGACCCCGAAAACTTTCGCGGGCGGGCCTCCCTTGCTGGTCGTCCTCGGTCGGCCGCGCCGATGTCGTGGCCGGGTGCACTGCCCCCACGTTAGCTCCTGCGACTCGCCGGACGTGATTTGGCTCGCTGGGATCCTCTGGATCCTTTCCTGCTCGTCGTATGCCCCTCGCACCATCCTGGGGCTCGGGCGCCGCTAAATCTTCCGGCGAGGGTGGCCGCTGCGTCCTTCCATTGGCTGGGGG
>NW_017257993.1:5244-7415 GCF_001594055.1 Mycetomoellerius zeteki
GCTCGCTCGCGCGTCCCGGCTCGGGTCAGGCGCGAATCCGCGCTTTGTGACGGCCAAGGGTCGCTGTGAAGCTGCAGCGAAACTGCAACGTCACAATAGATATTACTCTATCACCTTAATTCGCTTTCGGACTTTCCAATTTAATTATTAATTTTGAACATTTTGTTATTGAAAGATCGCTTTTTGCTTCATTTATTACGAGTAATTATGAGTAATATATTAAACATTTTATATAAATTCAGTTTTTTTAAAAAAACCACAGATTTTTAATAAGATGTTGGCTAATAAAAAGACTGCACCTTATAAAACAATTTATTTTATAAGGAGTAAGATATAATATCTGTTTGTAATATCTCTCTCTCTCTCTCTCTCTCTCTCTCAAAGTGAGAGGGGGAGGAGAGAGAGAGGGGAGGGGGGAACAAAGGAAAACATGTTTTTATAAGAATTATTTTTTAGGTTACAGAATGGATAAGAAGGAAGTAGAAAAAGAGCTGCAAAAATTATTGCGAAAAAAAGAAAAAATTAAAAAATTTAAAAAAAATTACAAGCCGTGTTGGACAACTCCAACGAGAGTGATTATCACGGTGATGAAGAAACCGATACCGAAGAAAGGTATTGTATGCGTGCGTGCGTGTGTAGAGTATCTCATTTTGGTCTATTAATTAATTTCATTATTCTCTTTATACAAATATTTGGATACAGAAAAAAAATTAAATTACGAGATCTTTTATATTTTATGTCAAAATATGGAGAATGAAGTGTTAAATATCTCGTAAACTATTGATTTTTTTATATTTCTTAATACTTTTATATGAAGAATATTTAGAGGAACATATCATAAAAAAATTATATATTTCCATTTCTTAAATGGCGATGACTTTTATGTGACTTTGAAATATCCATTTTTTTAAATATTAAGGCTCCTGAGTAGTCACGGCAGCCATTTTGGAATTGTGACGTCAGAAGCGAGGAATGACATGTCAATTTATATTGCGTGCCATTTGTAAATAAAGACAATTTGGATAAATCTAAATGACGAGATCGCTTTAAAACACTTGTAAAAATTGAACAAAACTGTCCTTTCTTCCCTTGACAGTCAGCAAATAGTTGTAAAAAACACGTAAAGTGAGCCTATACTCGGGCAGAAACACACAGTCTGACAGCTGTTGAAACAAGTGGAAAATACGCTTTCACATATAAAATTTCATGATAACTTTAGTTTTGTTCAATAACTACGACTTTGACAAGTACGAAATAAGTCATATTTTCACAATTAAGCAAATAATAACGAAATGGCACGCAACATAAATTTCGTCGTCAAAATGTCACTTTTCCACGCCTATTAGTTCAGCCTTTTATCGTGGCGAAGCGCTATAATAGAATCCTGTCGATATCTCTTGAATGTCGGTAAATTGTCGATAATTGACACTTGTTACCATATAATACACATGAAAAGTCAAAAAATAAAGTTAAGAACATGATTTAAGTAACACAATATTGTTTAAATTGTTTTATTTTTGTAAATAATATAGAATTAAAAAAAAATAAAATTAAAACAAATAACAAGAGCAAACAATCATACAGATATTGATATCGAGTCATATTAAATTTGTAAATAATTAATAATTAATTAGTTAATCATTGACAATCTTAATAATGAGCTTTCATAAGTTATTATACTGAAATTTATAATTTATATTAATTTTTACTTTTTATATGTTGAAGATGGCCAAATCGTGGTCGAAACGTATATGATTATTTTATATTGTTAACGAACAAATTTTAAATATATGATTTTCAATAATAATAATATATATTATATATATATATATATATTAGGTACAAGGAACGATATGAAAATGAATGATAATACATTTCCATGAAAACTATTTTTATTACATGCTTATTTTATTTATTATAAATTTAATATACATACGTATAATGTCATGAAAATCGGTAATAATATATAAGAGTTAATATTAATAATGTAATAAAATGTAATAAAATAATAAGATAATGTTTAATAAAAAAATAAGATATGTTTAATAAAAAAAATAAGATAATGTTCAATAATAAAAAAATAATAATATAATGTTTAATAATAAAAAAATAATGTAATATTTAATAATGAAAAAATATGATTAATAATATAAAAATAATATTTACTTATA
>NW_017257994.1:0-1655 GCF_001594055.1 Mycetomoellerius zeteki
GCTTTAAACTTAGTTAAAGAATATAATTAAGTACTTGGTTATACAGAATTTCCTATGATTAACTTCGATTAATAATAATTATAAACTCCGGATTTACGGGAAAGTGACGCACGGCGGACGCGCGGAGAGAAATGATTTGCGAAAGAGTCAAGCTTATACTCGGTATACGAGGTATACTCGGAATAAGTTGACGTGTTCTAACTATGATTACTTCTGATCATGTACTCCGATGCTCGCTTGGATGGAGCGTCTTATATAGTCGGGCGACGTCCCCCACTATCTGGCTGTAGTCCCTTCGTCCGTTGGTGACGTCATGGAGTGACGTGGGACGTTGATGCGGTCGTTGGTCTCTGGTATGGCACTGCTTCATTACTTATTCTATTACAGCTTATCGCAGATTACTCTTAATACAAGTGTGGCATTGATTATTAGGCTTGTGGAATTCTATCTTATCTTATAACATTTCATTTATTGCTATCTTATCGTTGGTGATTTATTATTGTTCTTAGAACTTATCTTATCTTATAACATTCCGTTTATTACTATCTTATCGTTGGTGTTCTTAGAATTTATCTTATCTTATAAAGTTTCATTTATTATTATCTTATCATGGTCGGTGGTTTATTTCATTATACAAGAAGTAGTGTATAGAACGGGAAGTGAGTGCCATTATAAAGATTTACAGTTTCCTGTTGTGAAAGATTTGGCGTTTCAGTGATGATAACATTATTTATTGCTAAGCTTTATCTTATCTGTTTTTGAATGTTATTCTGGCATATTGAAGATTACAATAAAGGTTTTTGTTCATGCTTATCTTATCGTTCTTCCGGCGGTTAACGAGGCATCGACTTGTCGGTTATCTTATATTACTGGTTTAATATTTCTGTTTGTAACAAAAGCGGTTTCATTATAACGTATTATCTCGTTTCAACGTTTTATTATCTCTATGTTTTATAATGAGAGCTGTTTCACATATGGCGCATTGTCTTATTATAGTTAAGGGATAAATATTCTGTGAAGAAGTCTTGATATACGGTTACTATTGAATGAGGTATACGGTTAAGCTAACTTGTTCAATTATTATAATGGTAAAGTGATTTGTCGATGAGGCTGTTATTAGAGTAGTTACTGGTAATTTATCTTTAATGTTAATTTATCCTTAATGGTATTTCATCTCTACTGGCGATTAATAGTAATCTTATTCTAAGCTTCTTATTTTATGCATTTGTAATGAAAGGTGTTTCGCATATGGCGCACTGTTTTATTCTAAGTTTCGGTGTCTCTATACATCTATAATGAAAGCTGTTTCACATATGGCGCATTGTCTTATTATAGTAAAGGAATAAATATTCTGTGAAGAGGTCTTGATATACGGTTACTATTGAATGAGGTATAAGGTTAAGCTGACTTGTTCAATTATCATAATGGTAAAGTGAATTGTCGATGAGGTTGTTATTAGAGTAGTTACTGGCAATCTATCTTTAATGTTAATTTATCCTTAATGGTATTTCATCTCTACTGGTAGTTTGTCTCTAATAGTAAATATGGGAAATGGCGATTAGTTTATTAATAGTTTCTAAGCAATAGTTATTAAATTTAAACAGCTCAAATTTTGGGGACGTAACAAGATCATTCAGGAGACACGCCGTATTTGG
>NW_017257995.1:0-1505 GCF_001594055.1 Mycetomoellerius zeteki
GAGTTGCGCTACTGTATTATACTGTGGCCAAGCCGCCGATCGCTCACGTGACGCTTCTGATAGAGCTCTAGGCTGTGTTCCAAAATTCACTGGCAGTGCTGGAAATGTATAGTATATGTGATGTAAACTGTAGATTTTCAGGGCTGGCAGTGAATTAGCACTGTAATAATGTATATAAAATAAAGAAATTTAAAGAATTCTTATTATTTTCCTATTATATGTATATATTATATTATTATATATAAATTCAAATTATTCTTCAATTTTATCCCATCGATATACATTTACGAATGAGTGATAAGTCATTCATTGTAAGTGTACATCAATGGAATAAAATTGAAGAACAATTGTAAAGAGAGAGAATATTTAAATAATTAAATTTAAAATTAAAATTCTTTGTCAGTTTAAAATCATAATTATTATTTGCTTCTTCTTCATAGATGTGTTGTCAATTTGCATTACATCTGGATGAGCTCGTTTCATGGTAATGTAGATTGGTTGTATTTCCAGCTGTCTTGACAATAACTTGGCAAATCTTACATTTCCCCCATTCGGTGTTTTCATGAAATATTTCCAAATTTTGCTTTTCGATGACACTATAATAGAATATGGAGAAATATTTATATTACTTAAAAATAAAACAACAACGATGTAACATCTTCTCATCACAATTGATGTTTCTAATTCATGTGTGATGAGATTATAAAATTACTATAATAAAACAAAGATACAATGGATAGAGATAGTAAGAAACGAAATAACATTTAAAAATAGATTAGATGATATAAGCAAGTAAAGATTGCATTCTTACTTTTCCCATTTAAAAAATCAGTTTGAGGTTAAGAGAGACATAATCAGAAGCTTCTTAAACAATTCTTGTTAACAAGCAATATTCTGTAAATCACACACAATCAAATAAATCAGTCTAAAATCATGCAAAAAACAACACAAATGCAAATATTTCATTTACTAATTTATTCAATTAAAGACACAACACAAACCTTTACATAACGTATAATGTACATGATATTATAAACTTACCGTAATTAATCGAGAAAAAGTTGTTTTTTTCTTCTTGTAGAATCTAATTGTAAGATAATTTCGTATAGCAACGTGACACGATAACGGCTAAACGAGATTCGCGGTAAGGTCCGTAAAGACCGTTCTACAATCAGTCGTATGCAGTCGTATGTCTCAATTAGATGTCGAACGCATGCGCATTCCGTTATCGGCTAACGTATTGCTCGACATGATTGGGATCGATTCCTTTGACAGTCTATTCGTCTTACTCGCTTTCATGCTGAAAGCATCAATCGTGGCTGTGTTCAGTGTGTTTTAAAATCGACTGCCAGTACTGAAAACCTATAATGCACGTAACGCAAAGTCACAGTATAAGGATCATACAGTAGGATCAATACCCCGTTTTCGAGTCAGACGCGCAGATTTGCTTGCGCATCTTAAGCAGCCATAACTTTGGGTAGCCAATCCCGTTCTTAGTAAAGTGG
>NW_017257995.1:1621-8631 GCF_001594055.1 Mycetomoellerius zeteki
TTATCATCGACATATTTGAAAGATCGTGATTTCCTTGAATCTGAATATCCGGGGACCTCTCGGCTTTTTTTTACAATATTGAAGAGTGCCTGAAAACTGATTTTTTACGTTGCCCGTTAATTCAACTTAGTTATTACTTTGTATAGCATTTCTTTGCTTTATATGTTATATTTATTGAAATCTTATTACAGTTGGTTTCTTGTCTTTGTGTATAAGTGTTTTATAGTTTGATAAATGTTTTTGTTTAATTCTTTTATTGCATGTGACAATTGTGCATAATTATTAACTTATGACTCAAGTTGTACTTTGATATAACTTGTTATATTGTTATTTGTGATTATGTACAGTAATGTTTACTTGCTATTGGTGCTCTTATGTCATTGAATTACTTGTCTGTTTTAGTATAATTAAAGTATTTTTATTTTAGTATAATTAAAGTATTTTTAATATTATATACAGTCATTTCACTAATTCAATATATTCCTTTGATTTATTATTTGGAAACTTGTAATTATTTTCGTAATATATAAGCAAAAAAATTTATTAATGGCGATGGTAATACTAATACTATTAATACGGTACTAACCTCCCGATTTAATGGCGGAGTCAATAGGATCTCTAGCGCAGTCTGATGATGCGTCTGAAAAAGATCAAAGGTGCCGACACTGTTTGATCCTACTGTATGATCCTTATACTGTGGCAAAGTCGTAAACTATAGCATTTCCAGTGCTGGCAGTAAATTTGGAACCCTATCTTATTAGAATTCGATTTTAGATTTGGTGTTGAATATATCGAAATTTGATATTGAAGCATCCCGTATCGATACTGTTAAATATCGATAGCAAAAGTATCGATCAAAATATCGAAATATCGGACTTTAAAATATCGATATTCGAAATATTGATATTGTATCGCCCATCCCTAGAATACGCTGTAGAGTGCGGACATGTCTCTCTCGATATCGTGTGCCTTCGAGTGCTTTGTGCGCATTTAGGATCAGCGGAACTTTGTTGCGTGTTTCTTTGTGCCCTTGCGGATGCATCTTTCTTTTGATTCTTAAAGCGCGTTTATCATATTAGAAAATTTTCAATTGCAAGTTTTTATTATTGTGAGGCGTTATGGCCTCGTCCTCTGGGGGGAGGGGTGACGACCTTACTACGGGCGCTTCCTTTTCTTTAAAACCATCGTCCTTTATTCTAGTACCCTCTTCCCCGCTTGATTCAATCTCATCTTCACTACCCGCTTCCCCGAATAGTGTGCAAATGTCACAGAAATTATTGTTGGGAAATATATACAAAGAGGCGGGCATGCCGATTCCTGCCTCCCTTTAAAACAATGCAATCGACACCTCTATGATGCGTCAGAAAGCGTTATCAATGACGCAAATCGTGGAATTGACCAATAGTAGTAAGACAACCCTTTCTGGGATCATTATTAACTCGAATCTTATCCCCATGGACATTGATGAGCAGCAAAAACAGGCTGAAAAACGGTTGCTTCGTGACTCGAATGAGGAAGCATCCGTTCATAATATGGAAGAGTCTCCCGCCAAGCGATGTGCTAGTGCAAGTGTAAATGCAATCAACTCTGACTTTAACCTCAATATAACATTGCAGGCACAGGCAAGTACTCATGTAAGCGTTAATACGGATCAAACCAATCAAACTGCCAACAATAAAATTATACCTCGATACAGCATGCGAGACGTGGGCCCTTACGTTGTTTATGTTTATCCCAATAATAGAGATAATGCCATACATCCTGTTGGGACTTAAATTCGGGGTTTATAAAACGTTGTATTTGAATACAATTGATATAACTCGGAGCTAAACGACACGTCGTCAACGTGTGAAACACGGAACAGAAGTGAAGAAAAGTATCGGAGTGGGAACAAAAGAAAAGCAAACGGAGTCATGGCGATAGACAAAAGAATAAAAGAAACTAGTTTAGTGTGTATCTTGTTTCGAATACGTAAAACTTGAAAACTATTGTTCCAACACTTCCCCCGCTTAAGTATTTGCTGCACATATCGATAATTCTAATTAAATCACATAATTTCTTAAATCTATCTCTCGGTAAAGGTTTAGTACATATATCTGCCAGTTGTAATTCAGTAGGAACATACAGAACTTCTATCTCCTTGCTTTGCACTTTTTCTCTGATAAAATGATAATGTATCTGAATATGTTTAGTACGTTTATGCAAAACAGGATTCTTTATTAAGTGAATTGCGCTCTGATTATTGACCATTAAGCGTGTTGGTGTTAGACACATGTCCTAAATTATTTAGCAAAGTACGCAGCCAAATGGCTTCTCTGGTTGCTAATGAAGCTGCAACATACTCAGCTTTTGTAGTACTTAGAGCTACTGCCCTTTGTCTTTGAGACAACCAGCTTATTGGTCCTCCAGCTAAGATAAAGATATATCCTGATGTTGATCTTCGTGTACAAACATCCATTGCGAAATCCGCGTCTGAATAACCAAACAATTTATTTCTATTAGCGCTTGCTTTAAATTCAATTGCAAAATTAATTGTGCCTTTTAAATATCTAATAATTCGCTTAACTGCATTCCAATGAACTTGATTATAATTATTCATGAAACGACTGACTACATTCACGGCATAAGCTATGTCTGGACGCGAAACTAGTGCTAAAAACATTAAGCTACCAACAGCTTCACGGTAAGGCACAATTATTTTCTTATCATTTTCATCTGTAGGATATAAAACAATATTCTTATCTGCAGGCACGGACACACTTTTGGCTTCAACCATAGCGAATTTATTGATTATTTTTCTTGTATATGCTTTTTGATGAACACGCATTATGTTATTTGCTCTATCTCTCTCTATCTGTAAACTTACAAAAATACTTGCATCTCCTAAAGTAATACCGAAAGCTTTATTTAAGGCTTTAATAATTAAATTGAGTGTCACGAAATTTCGTTTCACGAAGCCAAAAGTCCGTCGTCAACAAATAGAGCAAGATATACTTTGACACCATTGATTAAACTTGTAAATATACATTGTTCTGCATCATACGGTTTAAAATTGAAACTTTCTGTCACGCGTATGAATGTTTCATTTCAGCAACGAGCTGCTTGCTTTATCCCATAAATTGACTTGTTCAGTTTACACATAAGCTCACCCGATTTGAATTTTGGATTGATCTTCAATCCTTGTGGTAACTTTATATAAAGTTCATCATTCTGCTTACCATGCAGAAATGCCGTCTTAACGTCAAACTGTATCAGTTCCAAATCTTTAAGTGTTGAGAGCGCCAAAAAGGTTCTTAGAGAGTCATGTCTTACCACGGGCGAAAAGGTTTCCGTATAATCCAGCCCTTCTCTTTGCTGAAAACCTTTGGGTACTAAGCGAGCTTTGTATCTATTTATCTTTCCGGTCTCGTCCTTCATAATTTTGAAAATCCATTTCGAGTCTAGTAGTTTCTTAGATGTATCTATTGGAATTAAGCTCCAGGTTTTATTTTCTTTGTGCGCATTGAGTTCTTCGTTGATGGCTTCAATCCATCTTTCGCTGCCTGGATTGTTGATAGCCTCAGAATAAGTTTCCGGAACTATTTCTGCAACGTTTACATCAAACCTGGAAGGAAGTTTAATTTTAGAACCATCTCTTAGAATTCTTTTCGTTTGAATCTGTGATGGTGTAGTGAAATTTCCAGACTCCGAATCGCTGCTCTGTTCAGTATCCTGCAAGTGAGTTTCTTCAACCTGATTTAGGTTTCTATCTTCCGAGGAAATCTAGGTAGGAATCTAGGTAGAGACCCAAGTGAGTTGTCTTCAGAAGTTCCAGGTAGAATTATCATGTTTTCATCTATAAGATCTTCTTTCTCTGCAACAGCATCTTGATATTTTTCGTTAAAAACAACATATTTGACAATAGTTACAGTTTTCTTCTGTGGATCGTAGACTCTATAATTAGAAGAATCTCTGTCATAATCTATTAAAATTACCTTTGTAGCTTTAGAGTCAAGCTTCTTTCTGAAAAGATTAGGAATATGTACATAACATGTAGATCCAAAGATTTTTAAATGCGATAAATTCTTGCGATGGTTTTCTTCCAGTCTAGAGTTCATATGGAGTTTTCTTAACGTCCCGTTTCGAAGTTGTGCGATTATATAGTAGATGTAGACTGCGGTGTTAACTGCTTCTGTCCATAAAAAATTTGGCATATTCTTGGACTTCATCATAGTTCTTGCACTCTCAATTATTGTGCGATTTTCACGTTCAGCCTTTCCATTCTGTTGGGGGGTATTGGGAGCTGAATTTTCCATTCTGATTCCTCTGAAGATCAAATAACTTTTCATATTAGAATTACAAAATTCTCGACCATTATCTGAGCGAAAAATCTTAATTGTTTTTCCAAACTTGTTTGCTATTTCTTTTTCATATTCTTTTTCATATTCGCATTCATATACATCGCTTTTGTTACGCATGAAATATACCTGTCTATATCCGCTAGCATCATCGATAAAAGAAACAAAATATCTTGCACCTTTGATAGAGGATTCTTGGCTCGGTTCCCATACATCAGAGTGAACAAATTCACCAGGTTGAGTAGATTTTCTATCTGTCATTTTATTAAAAGGAAGTTTATGAGACTTACCAAACAGTGTTGCTAGATGTGTCGCTTTTTTGCACGCATACGCAATGGTAATAGTAGTTGATGCAATGGTGTATACCAGTTATAACAGTGGGTGCAAAATTCTAGGTTTGGTGAGCTAAGAAAAAGTTAGTTGGCAATGTTGAGATAAGGTAAATGGTTATGGGTTAGATTAAGCAAATTTTTATTAACACTAAAACTGCGGCTCTACCACTTTTGACTCATATGACAGTTTTTCTTTTCCAGTTAGTATTTAATTTTAAATTAAGAAATATGTATTACTATATCAATATTTCTTTTCCTTTCCTCGTTCCTTATATTATACATAAACATTGTTAATTATTTAACTTTGTATAATTGCATATACGTACTTTCGAATGCATGCACCATTACAAACATGTATATCTGGCTATTTTTTGTACTTTTAAAAATTTTTTGTCATTTTCAATGTTGAAACAAAGGCTCTAATAATACATATTTTTTTACGATTTTAATACATTACTGAAACTTCCTTCAATGCGCAAGCGCCAAAAAAGCGACACATCTAGCAACACTGTTACCAAATTAACATGCTTCACAGAAGAAGTCCTTTACATTGCTCAAGTCGACTCCAGTTACTGCTCTGATCTTTACCATGTCTTTAATGGTTCGATTGTTGACGTGTCCAAGTCGTTCGTGCCAGAGCTTTAAACTGGTTTGAGACATATTTACTTCATTTATATTTTGTAGAATACGAAAAATCATACTAAATACGTCATTTTCTTGCCTCACGCCTTGCGCGAACACGCGAATTTTTTGAAATAATTACAGATTTTTCCTTAAATAATACACTATAACCCTTTGAAGTTACAACTCCAACTGAAAATAAATTCTTGCGCAATTTTGGAACATACAACACATCTTGAATTTCCGCCGTTTCTCAGATGCCTTTTACGTAATTTTCAATGATTACAGTACCGACACCTTCGCCTTGACACATACCATTGTCACCGAGACGAATTTCACCGCTAGGTCGAAAATCTGACAGCCATTCTCTACGGTAGGTTATGTGGCGGGAAGCGCCACTGTCGGTAATCCACACATCTTCGGAGTTTATGCTGAGCAGCACAGATGGCTTACATGTCTGTTCAACGACGAAAGCAGTGCTAGCAGATTCTTTCTCGGATTCTTCTTTCTCCTTTTGTTCCTTTTGTTCTCTCTTCAACTTATGGCAGTCTCTAATAATATATCCTCTTTTATGACAGTGATAATATTCACGTGTTTCCTTATGAAATACTTTAGACTGATCCTCTCTATTATTATTGTAATGTGATCTTGATTGATCTCCTCGATTAGTATGAAATGATCTAGATTGATCTCCTCGATAGCCATTCTTCTTACCTGAATTAAATTTATTTGATACTGAAAACTTTCCGATCCTTTTATCTGGCTTGACAACAGCTACTGTTAATGCATTGCTGGAATCATCATCCGCTACAATTCGGCTTTCTTCTTTGATGAGTCTCTCAATTAATTTGTCAAGAGTTTGCTCTATTTCTGGAACATTATCCCAGGCAGTTTTAAGAGGATTATATTTCGAAGGCAAGCTTCCGAAAATTTTTGCCATAATAGTAATATTATCTACTGCTTGTCCAACATCTATTAATTGAGCCAAATTCTGGACTTTAGCAACGTGTTCAACGACGGAATCTGTTAAATCCATTTTATATTCGTGAAATCTTTGTGTTAAAATGAGCTTGTTAGACGCTGACTTCTGTCCGTATATCTGGATTAATTTGTCCCACATTTCTTTTGCCGATGTGCATGTCAGGAGTGGACGCAAAAACTTAGTTTCTAAGGATGAACCAATTGTGAACATTGCTTTTGCATTATCCTTCTCAAAAATCTTGTATGCTTCTCTTATAGTATCTTCTGGTCTCACTCTGCTTCCATCGATGACATCTTGAATACCTTTGGACTTGAAAATCTGCATTATAGAGAACTTCCAAACAAGAAAGTCAGTCCCATCGTACTTCGGCATTTACCGGGTAGAGATTTCCTCTGACATGGTTTTTCTTCAAGTCTCTCGTAATACACATAAATGGTGTGCTCCGATAGTTCCTCTCACGTATTGTACACGCGCAGATCACTTAATCTTTACTCCGAAAAGATACTACTTATATTGCTCTGAATACGTCCTGGGCCCATAACCTGTTGGAACTTAAATTCGGGATTTATAAAACGTTTATTATATTTAAATACAATTGATAACTCGGAGCTAAACGACACGTGTTCAACGTGTGAAACACGGAACAGAAGTGAAGAAAAGTATCGGAGTGGGAACAAGAGAAAAGCAAACGGAGTCATGGCGACTGTAACGTCCGGTGCGCCTGCAGAGTAGCGCCCC
>NW_017257995.1:10037-18215 GCF_001594055.1 Mycetomoellerius zeteki
GGCTTCGCCCCGCGCGCCCCGCTCCGCGCTCGCGCTCCACCGACCCGGTCGCGTCTCTCGCATCAACAACAAACGCGAATTCGGACGTGACAGCGACAGACAAAAGAATAACTAAAAGAAACTCGTTTAGTGTGTATCTTGTTTCGAATACGCAAAATTTGAAAACTACTGTTCCAACAAAATTGATAGCCGCATTCGCTTGTTGTCCACCGTGAGCAATCGCGACACCCATCGGGCTGACAGTTTTTTCATTCCTAAATTATCATGCAAAATATTGAATGCCGTTCCATACGACACGCCTATGGCCTCTGCTACAGTGTTGCTAGACGAGCCGGGTTTCTGGCGCATGCGCAACGATGAAACAGCGAGCTCAGTGGCGTAACGGAATGTATAGACAGTGTAGGAAAAATGGGCGCGTAGTCTTGGCGGGATCTGCATAAGGATGGGTTAGGTAAGGTAAGTATATTTTGTTTTATTTTAAGTATACTTTATTTATATAAGTTATTAGGATATATAAGGATTCAAAAGAAAAAGGAGCAATTAAGGAACGTAAAATTAGAGAATTTCAATCTTCATGGCTAGATGAGAACGTATTTAAAGGATGGTTGGCTCCTTACCACAAAGAAAATAAAGTAATATGTACTGCATGCAATAAACTCATCAGATGTTGTAAAACAGATTTGATTCAACACTCACAGATGGTCAAACATATTAAAAATATAAATTTAAAAAAAATCGATTGATAACGATGATAATAAATTAACAAAATTATCACATAAAGATAAAGTTAAACGAGTCGAAATTAAATTAGCAGCATTTTATGCTGAACATAATATTGCTTTTTATACCATAGATTACTTAGTTCCACTATTGAAGGATATTTGCATAGATCTTACAGTTGTACAAGATTTTGCAATGGGCCGATCGAAATGTACAAATATCGTTAAAGATATAGTAGCAAAATGTGAAGTCGAAAAAATTGTCGATAATTTACAATCTTCTAGATTTTCAATTTTAATCGACGAAAGTACCGATATTTCAGATTCAAAATTAATGTGTATTTTTGTTCGATATGTTTCTTCCGTAAATAAAAAAGTTGTAACACAATTATTAGAATTAGTTTCTTTAGATGCTAGAGATTGTTCCGCGCGTAAACTTTTCGAAGTTTTTAAAAATCTATTAGAAGAAAAGAAAATTCCATTTAAAAATATTGTCGGACTGGCATGTGATAATATAATACATCAGTTATGATTGGATGCAATAATTCTTTTATGCAACAATTAAAATTAGAAATACCGCGATTAATAACGTTAAATTGTATTTGCCATTCCTCCGCGATTGTTGCCAGTAAAGCTTGTAAAAAATTGCCTTCATCTTGCGAAAATTTAATTAGAAGTATTTCTACTTATATTTCGGGCAATGCGAAACGATGTGCAATTTTACGAGAATTTCAAGAATTCTTCGAAGTGGAAAGGAATAAGTTATTAAAATTATCAAATATTAGATGGCTCATATTACAAAAGTGCGTCGTAAGAATTCTTGAAAATTGGAATGTATTACAAAATTATTTTGTTTTAGCAGTAGTTGAAGATAAATTAAAATCTGCGGAAGTTATTTTATCTCATCTAAACGACGACACAATCAAAGCGTATTTTTTATTTTTACAATATGTATTAAATTTTTTCAACAGCTTTAATGCTTTATTCCAGTCATGTAAAATTTTAGTCCACCAATTATTTGAAAGTAGCCAACAATTGATTCGTCAATTGGGTCGAAATTTTATGACAGTTAATTCATTAAAATGTGTTAGTAATTTAAATGTAGATAATGAACAAAATATATTAAATTTAGAAAATATTTATGTTGGACTGAAATGTGAGAATCTTTTAGAATCAATAATAAGATTGAAAGACCGCTAATGTTAACTACAATGCTTTAAATTAAGAAGTGCCGTAACGGTTAGAACGTTAAGATGTTGAACTATTGTAAATTCATTTAAATGAATTAATTTCAGAAATGATAATTGCGTGCCGATATGGTTGTCGGACTTTCAACGCAATCAAATCTGAAAATATTAATAATCCCCCCAAATTTCCCAACTTAATAAACTGTAATAAACTTATTGCGAAAAATAATGCCTCGGCCGGGAGTCAAAGTTCAGTTACAGTTTTTAAGTTGGGAAATTTGGGGGGATTATTAATATTTTCAGATTTGATTGCGTTGAAAGTCCGACAACCATATCGGCACAATAGTTAACATTAGCGGTCTTTCAATCTTATTATTGTTTATACACGCGCGCCGAGAAATGCGTAGCTCTCTATACATATCGATTATTGCGAAGAATAATGCTAAGGTCTCGGTGGTCTAAAGGCTTAGGACGCTCGCACGGAATGCAAGAGATCCGACTCCCGGCCGAGGCATTATTTTTCGCAATAAGTTTATTACAGTTTTTAAGTTGGGAAATTTGGGGGGATTATTAATATTTTTAGATTTGATTGCGTTGAAAGTCCGACAACCATATCGGCACGCAATTATAATTTCTGAAATTAATTCATTTAAATGAATTTACAATAGTTCAACATCTTAACGTTCTGACGTTATGGCGCTTTTAGAATCATTACCTTTGGAATGTAGACAACAAATTAAATTGGCATGTATTGTGAATATTGCGAAGGGAAAGTGGTACCGGAAAACCAGGTTCGCTGGTGATGTCGGAATTATATATGAACAATCACGAGGAGTCAGAAGGTGTTGGAAAGAGTAGAAACTGAGGGCGGTATAAATGAGATGTGCTTCTGAGCTTTATTCAAGAACAACTGACAATAGTCTAGAATTAAGCGATATACGTACAAAGGTACCGAGAGGTAACCTTCGCTTCGCGGGAAAGACAGAAAAGGTTGCGAATGTATACATCGTGTGACACGAAGTAAACAGCTGATCGTAGAAAAACTATCATGAGTTCTGACCGTATCGGTACCGGTAACAAGCGCGTTTTGAACAGAATAATTGTTAACAAGAATAAACGCTGAAAGTAAATCGATAACGAGCACACATGTTTAATAATATTACTAGGTGTACAAATAAGTTTCCGGGTTTTTTTGATCAATAAAAAATGCAAAATTTCAAGAAAAAACAAAAAGCGGCTTATTCAAAGTATCGTCCCTCGCTAGCTATACATTTTCGCCATCTCTCTTGCAATGCATGAATACCGCGACGATAGAACGACTCGTTTTTGATCCGAAACCATTCATCTATCCAATTTCGCACTTCTTCGAAACTGGCCAAGTGTAGTCCAGCCAAGTCATGCGCCATCGACCGGAACAAGTGGTAATCAGAAGGAGCCAAATCTGGTAAATACGGCGGGTGTGGTAACAGATCCCATTTTAGCGTTTTGATGGTGTCCTTGACGATGGAAGTGCGATGGCACGGTGCATCTGTCTCTCAGTCAATTCATGCGGCACCCATTTTCCTTCCTTTTGAACTTTTCCCATGGCACGTAAATGTATGGAAATGCTTTGTTGAGACGTGTTTAACACCTCTGCAAGTTGTTTTTGAGTTTGCGTGTCATCTTCATCCAACAACGCTTGCAGATCGGCGTCCTCGATTGTTTTCGGTCTTCCGGAGCGCTCTTTGTCCGCAGTGTCGAAATCGCCACTTCTAAAGCGTTTAAACCAATCTTCACAGGTTGTTTTCGATGGTGCATGTTCGCCGTAAGCCTCCTCAAGCAAACGACGTGCTTCAGTTGCATTTTTGCCCAAGTGAAAGCAGAAAAGCAAGACTTCTCGCGAATGCTGTTTTTTTGGCACAAAACCCGACATTTTCACTGTTGCATAAAAATTTTTTTTCGTCGCGAAACTGGAAATATTATGATTGATTATTGTCGTTAGATGTCGCAACTACAAAAAATAAACAACTTCAGACATGTATGTCGACTACATGTGTCGTTGGCGCCATCCATGTGTGAAACCGGGAAACTTATTTGTATACCTAGTATTTATATGAATCTCTCTGAATATAATATGCCGATATAAAATAATTAGCGTACTGAACATTTACTGATTTTAGTCTAAACATTCCGCCCACCTTGGTAACTATATTAGTTGTCAAAATAATTGAAATGAAATTGAGTTGAACAGAAATTTAAGCCTTTAATACGGTCACTATTCTTCTGAGTCGTCAGTCACTTTTGGTAGCAAACATAACTTCACAATCGGTCTCTTGAGAGTTGAGGTCTTCACCGTGGTGACACGGATGAGTCCGTTCGAGTCAGGGTGTACGTCGATGATGCGTGCGAGAGGCTATTTGGTGGGAGGTCGTTGCTCGTCCTTGACGAGAACTAGAGCTCCGATTTTGTACAGATTGTGAGCCCGATGCCACTTTGAGGAGACCTGAAACTGCGATAAATATTCGGTAGCCCATCGTTGCCAAAATGACTCTGTCATCTGGCGTAAGAGTTGCTATTTCGGGTTAGTCTGTTTTCTGGTAGATTTTGCAGAGATGGTTGAGGCACGGCAATGAGAGCTGAGCCTACGAGGAAATGTCCTGGCGTAAGTGCGGAGATGTCCGATGGGTCATCCGAGAGAGCCGTTAGGGGGCGAGAGTTGAGGATCGCTTCAATTTGAGCCAAGAGCGTTGTCATCTCTTTCTAGGTGAGTAAGGTCTCACCGACTCGACGAAGGTGAAACTTGACCGATTTCACTCCTGCTCACCCCTTCTCATTTGCCGCCGAAGTGCGGGGCGGAAGATGGATTGAACTTCCATGTGACACCGTCGGTAGCGAGATGATCGGCGATACGAGACCACTCTCGAGACAAGGCTTTAAAGAGTCGTTGTAACTCGGCATCTGCTCCAACGAGATTGGTGCCACAATCGCTCGTGATGGTGGAACAGAGGCCTCTGCAACTCGTGAAGCATTTGTATGCGACAATAAAGCCCTCGGTAGAGTAATCGGTCGCTACTTCGAGGTGTATTGCTGAGGTGCTGAAACATGTGAAGATAATGAAGTATCCTTTGTATGTCTTGGCTCCGCATCCACGGAAAGTCTTGAGCGTTAACGGGCCGGCATAGTCGACTCCCGTATGATAGAACGGTCGACATGGAGTTACACGCGAGTATAACGGTAGCTGTCCCATGAGTTGTTGACCGGTCGCTGCTCGCTGACGTGTACAGACTAGACATCGGCGGATGAATGAGCGTATCGGAAGGCGACCGCCGAGAATCCAGAATTGGCGTCGTATCGATGCAAGCGTGAGTTGCGGGCCGCCATGATATGTCTTTCGATGATAATGATCGATGATGAGTTCCGTCAATTGAGAACTTCGGGATAAGATTAGCGGATGTTTCTCTATTCGATTCAATTGAGAATATTGTAGGCGACCTCGGAGATGAAGCAATTCATCGGTATTGATAAACGGAATGAGGCGGAGTAGTGGACTTGATTTCGGCAGTGGTTTGTTTGCTTTGATGAGTTGAATATTCGGAGAAAAGCACGCGTGTTGCGTCAATTTGATTCAGAAGGCGAGCTCAGAGTCCAATTCGAGAGGAGTGAGAGGATCTTGAGCAGAGTGTGCATCGGTAGCTTTGCGAAAACGTTCGATGGCGCGTCGAAATCCATGCGATGATGCGGAGTAGCTTGGTGAGAGAAGAGTATCTTTTTATAAGATCCCATGCCTCTGGCTCGGGGCTGACTATGGCGACGGCATAGCTTCGTGCACGTTCCTCTCCTTGTGCGGCCGGACTTAAAGTACAAGTGGAGGCAGGCCACTCAGTGGAGGTTCGTTGGAGCCATTGAGGTCCCGACCACCAGAGCCGCTCCTGCTGTAGTCGTTGCGGAGAGATTCCTCGCGATGCCAGGTCGGCGGGATTTTTTTTCCCAGCGATATGATGCCAACGAGAGTTTGACAGTTCTTGTATGAATGATACCCGATGTTGCACGAATTCCTTCCATCTTGATGGACGGTTCTTGATCCAGGCGACAGTAGAATCGGTCCAGAGATGAGAGATTGAGTGAGTCAGATCGAGCACGTCGCTAACCTTGCGAATCAATTTCACGAGAAGCACGGCAGCGGATAACTCGAGTCGAGGTATCGTTACGCATCTGAGAGGAGTCACTTTTGTCTTTGTACTGACGAGAGTCACGCGAGTGTCACTAGGCGAAACAACACGAATATAAACAATCGCCGCGAGGGCGTGTAGAGAGGCGTCCGAAAATCCGTGAAGTTGCACTTCGAGAGTATCCGAACTCGTATCGAACCAGCGTGGAATGGAGATAACCGACAAGTTTTTAAATTGCGCGAGAAAATCGATCCAGTGAGATTTGAGGTCGTCCGGAAGTTCGCAATCCCAATCAAGACGAATAGCCCACAGTTCTTGCATAAAGATTTTCACACTGATAATGATCGGCGCGAGCCATCCGAGCGGATCAAAAATGCGCGCGATAAACGAAAGTACTGGGCATTTCGTGACTGTCCGCGGAGGCGACGGCGCGGAGAACATGAAACTGTCACTCATTGTCAGTCGATTTCACTGAACGCCGAGCGCGTAATGCGTAGCTGGATCGCCGACCGGTAGGATTGCGGACACTTCTTGGTCGTGAACTGAGATGTTTGCGAGCAGATCCGAAGAATTTGCAACCCACTTTTTTAAATTAAAGCCGCTCGCCGTGAGCGTGTCTTGAAGTTGCTGAATTTTTTCTTTTGCGGTAGCTGCTGTATCTGCCCCTGACAGAATATCATCGATATATGTGTCGCAACGAATGATTTCTGCAGCAAGGGCACGCGTGGTTTCGAATTCGAGAGCGAGTTGCTGTAAGCAACGAAAAGCGAGATATGGCGCGCACGCGAGACCGTATGTTACTGTACACAACAAATATTCGCGCGGATTTTCGCTGAGCGAGTTTCTCCAGAGAATTTTTTGTAAAGGCTAATTGTCTTGATGAACGCGAACTTGGCGATACATTTTTTCGATATCGGCTACGAACACGAAACGATGTCGATGCCAACTATATAATGATATCCGTAAGTTCCGTTTGGAGTTTCGATCCGATATGAAGACAATCATTTAACGAGATTCCGAGATTGGTTTTTTGTGATCCGTTGAACACGACGCGGAATTTCGTCGTTGAGCTAGAGTCTTTAATGACACCGTGATGCGGCAGAAAGAATTGGCGTCGCGAAGAGTCTAGAGAGCCTGAAAGGCGCATATGATCCAGCTCAAGATACTCACGCAAAAATTCCGCATATGCAGTTTTGAGGGATGCATGCGTTTCGAAGCGTGTTTCCATGTGACGCAGCATCCTGAACGCTGGAGAGTCACCGAAATCACTCACATTTTGTCGAAACGGCAATCGAACTACGAACCGCCCGTGAGCGTCACGAGAGTGAGTCGTTTTGAAGTGAAGCTCACACTGAGCTTTTTCCGATGTGCATGTAGCATTAGGCGACGGCACGATTTCTTCTTGTTGCCAAAACCGTTGGAGTAGATCGAGAAGTTCACAATCGAGAGAACACTGAAATCCGTTGATTGCGTCTTGCGAGAGATGATCGTTATCGTTGGAGAGTTGTCCGGATAATATCCATCCGAGAGCGGTCTTTTGCGCGATCGGTGATTCGCCGTTTCCGCGGCGAATGTCACTTTCGAGAATTTGCGCGTAGACACTTGCACCGAGAACTAAATCAATTTTTCCTGGCATTGAGAAATTCGGGTCCGCAAGGCGGAGTCCGTCGATGTGTGGCCAGTGAGTGGATGCAATCTTTGTGGGTGGCAAGTAGGCGGTGAGTTTCGGCAGTACGAGAGCTTCCAGTTTGATAGAGAATGCCGAATTGATCCGCGAGATAATTTCGAGAGAGACCCATCCGTTTGAGACATCGGAGCGTTGTGCGCCGATTCCGATAATCGTGATGGACGCGGGTTTACGTGACAACTTTAGGAGTTGCGCGGCGGACTCGGAGATAAACGAAGTTTCCGATCCTTGATCGAGCAATGCCCGTAGCTGGAATCATTCATCAGTTCGAGAGATAGCCGTAACTAAAGTGGTAGCAAGGAGCACTGGAGTGCGTTTAATTATGCGTGATTGTGCAATATGACTGCACGTGTGAGAGGCGCCGATTTGTCGGTTGGTTTGAAATGCTCCAGAGTTGTCCATGGTAGGGCCGCTAGCCGACGAGACGGGGACTGCCG
>NW_017257995.1:18239-21790 GCF_001594055.1 Mycetomoellerius zeteki
CGATCGTAGCTACATGCAACGTTGAGTGATGTTGCTTGCGACAGAACCGACAGCGTTTCGAAGTGCGACATGCCTTGAGGTGATGAAGTCCGAGACAATTAAAACACAGATTTTTTGCAACGACAACCTCGCGTCGTTGATTCACAGTCTTCTCGAGGTATTTCGAGCACGACACGATATAATGTCCCGAGCTACACACTGTACACTGTTGGACGGCAGCGGTAGCGGCGTATGCTCGTACATTTGACTGTGAACGTACCGACGTGGAGTTCGAAGCTGATTGCTTAAATGGCATCATGACTCGTTCGATTGATTCCAGGATTTGCACGCGTCCAACCAGGAACTGTTCTAGACCGAAGGACGGAGACGTAGATTTTGCACCGAGAATTGTCTCCCATTCCTTAAATGATTCGACGTCGAGTTTACGTACGATCATGAAGACGATAATGTGATCCCAGGATTTCACTGGACATTCGAGAGCTTCGAGGGCGTCGAGCGCCTCTTTAACATCGCCGAGAAGTTTTTTTATTTCTGTTGCACCTGCCGTTTTCAATTTGCGAATCGCAAATAAGGCGAATAACTGCGCGTCGATTTGAACTCGTTTATTATCGTAATGAGTCACGAGAATTTCTCATGAGCGTTTAAGATTTTCACTAGTGATGGGAATGTTCTTCAATTGTTGCGCCGGCTCACCGGTTAGATTCATTTTTAAGTAATAGAGCTTTTCGACAGCCAAGAGATCGTTGTTTTCCATATCCGCAATGGACGTGAAGAGATCTCGAAAGGGGCTTCACTGAGCGTAGTCACCGGAAAACCTCGATAAGTCGATGCGCGGTAATCGTCGAGAGTGAGATCCTGTAGGAGAATTAGTTGCGTTGGTAACGGTAGCCTCATGCTGCGCTTTGCGATCGAACTGGCCCAGCACATCGAGCATAAATCCGTGCGCTTCATGGAATTTCTCTTCACAGAGAGAGTACACGTTTTCGGTAATGTATGGAAGCTGCTCTATCTCGGCACGCTTGGCTTTAACCAAGTTGTCATGATACACGGTGAATTTCTCCCAATTGGCCTTGAGAGCGTCTAAGGACTTTGGACCGCGCCGCGAGTGATCCGTGCAGCTCCGAACTTGTTGAGATTGTCGATAGAACGAGAGATGAGTCCGAAGAGATCGTTTTGTCAAGCAATGACGTCGGTCACAGTGGCCATTTTCGAGAATGCCGAGACGAACTTGAGATATACATAATTCACAAAAGTTCACTGCCTTAATTGTCCACGTGGCAAATCTCACTTGAACGCGCGAACGTTGAGAGTAAGCGAACACCGCGAAAAGAGTTTGTCTTATGCGACTGAGCGCGAGCGAATCGTATTAGAGCAAGAGAATCGCGTTAGAGCGAGAGCGGCTCAGCAGGCACCGATCTACTAACACCTCTGATAACGAGATTCGCGAACTCCGATTATCCGGCTTGAAGGACCAGCAATGTGAGTATTGCGAAAGGAAAGTGGTACCGGAAAACCAGGTCGGCTGGTGATGTCGGAATTATATACGAAAAATCATGAAGAGTCAGAAGGTGTTGGAAAGAGTAGAGATTGAGAGCGGTATAAATGAGATGTTCTTCTGAGCTTTATTCGAGAATGACTGACAATAGTCTAGAATTAAGCGATATACGTACAGAGGTACCGAGAGGTAACCTTCGCTTCGTGGGAAAGACAGAAAAGGTTGCGAATGTATACATCGTGTGAAGTAAACAGCTGATCGGTAGAAAAACTGTCATGAGTTCTGACCGTGTCGGTACCGGTAACAAGCGCGTTTTGAACAGAATAATTGTTGACAGGAATAAACGCTGAAAGTAAATCGATAACGAGCACACATGTTTAATATATTATTTATATGATTCTCTGAATATAATATGCCGATATAAAATAATTAACGTACTGAATATTTACTGAGTTTAGTCTGAACAGCATGTTTAGACTTTTATAAAACGGCAGTTCAAGAAATGCTAAAACGCGCTTACCGTACAAGGATCCTCTTTTTGAACATTTAACTTTTTTAGATCTGAAAATTGCCCTTTATGATGAAAGTAGAATAAAAAAAATTTATCTCATGTTGCTGTCATTGTAGAAGACATAAATATTACTGAATTAGATTTTGAATGGCGCATTTTACCATCCATTTTGATGAACAAACAAAGAAATTAGCTTCTTTAGAAATTGATAAAATTGGGACAAAATATTAGCACATAAAGATTTTAATGATGAAATAATGTTTCCAAATTTATAATTATTAGTAGAAGCAGTTCTTTCTTTACCTCATTCTACTGCCGAGGCCGAACGCATTTTTTCTATAGTAACAGACGCCAAAAGTAAAAAAAGAAACCGATTATCTAACGATACTGTTTCTGCAATTTGCGTAACTCGGTCAAGTTTTCAAGCAGAAGGCATTAATTGTACTAATTTCGAAATCGATCCTAGGCATTTAGAACTGCATAATTCACAACATTTATATGGAAATAAAAACGCATGTGATGAGACTTAATATAATTTGCTTTTATTTATTTTTTTTATTTTGCTTAATGCTATTCCATCTAGTCAGAATTAGCAAATGCATGTTAGAATTATTATATTTTCTGTTGCACGTTAAAGTTGTTATATTTTATATCACATGTTGTTATTATTATTAATCATTTGTATTGTTTTCAGATTTTAAGTTAATTTAAAGACATGTGATTTAAATCATTAATTTATAATTTTTGTTAGTATATTTATAAATGTAACACAAAGTGCAATAATTTCTATAATATAATTAAATATTTATTTTCTGCTTGATTTTAATTTTATTTTTATGTTATTACCAAAGATTTTAATATATTTTTTGCAATTTTGTAATATTAGATGCTTTCAATCTTTATGAAATAATAATAATATTATTTTTTATTGTTATTATTGTTTTTTATTATTATTACAATTTTATAATTAAATGTATATTTATGTTATGAATGCTGATAAGGTTTTTGTAAGGTAGTTTCCCTACGGGACTGGCGGGGCGCCTCCTCAGGCCTCAGTTATGGTGGACGACGTCCGTATCCCGGTGGGACCCAACTTGAAGTATTTGGGTCTCACCCTGGATGGTCGTTGGGGCTTTGTCGACCACTTTGACAACATAGCCCCACGATTGGGTCGTCGGGCCGATGCTTTATTCGGTCTGATGCCCAACCTTCGTGGTCCGGGAGATGGCGTAAGGAGGGCGTACATGTACGCGGTCCTGTCCGGGGCCTACTACGGGGCCCCGGTATGGAGCAGGCAAGCCCTGGCCAGCCGCCGTATAAGGCAACAATTGCACAAAGTGCAGAGGCGGCTGGCCTTGCGAATAGCACGGGCTTACAGGACCGTGTCACATGACGCCCTCACGGTCCTCGCGGGGGTCCCCCCGGCTGAGCGCGTGGCCAACGCCCTGACAGAATCCTATGCTAGGGTGAAGGCCATCAAGCTCCGGGGGGGTGTAGTCACCCCGAGGGCCGTAGATATAATAAAGGGAGACGCCCGTCGGCGGG
>NW_017257995.1:23034-23261 GCF_001594055.1 Mycetomoellerius zeteki
AAAAAAAAAAAAAAAAAAAAAAAAGGCAGTTTCCCTTACCTTTGCAACAAATGTTGGTATTCTATGAAATTCTGCCAAATTAAATATTTTCATTTAAAAAACTGTTCATAAAAATTATTTTACCCCTCCTTCTCGTTTTTCAGCTAGTATTTTACCATTAGATACAAATTATTAAACTTTTAATATTTATTAATATTTCATATACAGGGTGATTACTAATGGTTGTA
>NW_017257996.1:0-1077 GCF_001594055.1 Mycetomoellerius zeteki
AAACATTATCGAATTATTGATTTTTTACTAGTATTTTCGGTGATTTCAACTTTTGTGAAGTGCTCAAAGTGTGACGGGAAAATTCAATTTAAATCTTGCAGAAAAGAAGGTTTTGGGTTTAACATTCAAGTAAAGTGTGAACACTGCAAGATGCCTGTGTATATTCCGTCAAGTGAAAAAATAGGCCGTATGTACGAGGTGAATTATAGCTTCAATGAAGGTTATATTGCATTGCTAGCATTTCTTGAAGAGATGAAAATAAGTGTCGGCCCAAGTGCTCATGAATACGTAAAAACATTTGACGAATCTCGAATTTTGAAAGCTGAAGAAAAGGCTGCGCTTCAGAGAAAAGAAGCCAGGATTCTGAGAAGAATGGAGCAAAAGGATGCTTTAGACCTCGCAAATGCAGCAGGAACACTGCTTTATGGTGCTGGCATCGACGACTCTATGTAAGTGCGAAAAAACAATTTTTATTCTTCAAATTTTCTTACTATAAACTTTAAACGCGTTTTTCTCAAAACGACTTTTTTGAAGTCGGTGTCCGCGATAACTCAAAAATTTGTGCACCGATCGGTTTGAAATTTTGCACACTTCTTTAATACATATTTGACTACCAGTCAACGATCCCCTTTTATTTATTTTTTGCTTCTAATCGATTGTACAGCGACAAAATGGCGCCTGTTTTAGGCTAAAAATCGTACTTTTACCTTCATCGACCGTAAAAAAAATGAAAAAAATTTTTTTTTAATCAAAGGGCATCGTTGACTGGTAGGTATACTTCCAAACAACTAATTTTTTCTAATCCCATGTGTTTCAGATGATGCTACGATTTTTAATCCGGGACACCGTATGGGGTATAATATTTGACATGGCCTAGCTGAAGTGGCTGCAACTCCGCGATTTCTTGATATTTCTTCATAAAAAAATTCATTAAGATACTTCCCATGTTACTGAACAATGTCTTAATAAAATTATTGCAAAATATTTAGTAGTTTCGTAAAAAAAAAATGTGTAAAAAGTGCTTTTTTTTGCCAATTATCCCATACCCCCCCCCTTAAAAAATTAGTTAATTGGCTC
>NW_017257996.1:1193-3081 GCF_001594055.1 Mycetomoellerius zeteki
GTAAAAAAAAAAATGTGTAAAAAGTGCTTTTTTTTTGCCAATTATCCCATACCCCCCCCTTAAGGTCCACAGCAAATGGTGAGCAAATGCGGCCCATCTTGCCGATAGCTTTTTCATACCCAACTTAAAAAATTAGTTAATTGGCTCGCGGTGTCGAAAATTTGATCTTGTATAGTGCGACGCGCTTCACCGATTATTCGAGTTCTTATAATTTTCGTGAATTGCGATTCGGTTTCCGGAGGCAACATAGATTTTGCTTCTTCACATCCTTCTATAAAATATGTTATTGGAATATTCTGGCCACCGAAAAACGGTACGGCTTCGACAGCGTATTTTAATGTAGCGAGTGAGTTTGAGTGCGTCATTGTTCCGTCGGGTCCTTTTGATTTAGAGATGGCTACAACCATTTGACGCTTAGACGTAATATCGCTGAAATCGCGCACGGGCTGACTAGTTATACCCTCTAAGTCGGCGGAATCGTTGGGTATAAGTGTTGCGGAATTATTTAAAATTCCCGATTCGGTGAAAAGGAAATCTGCTGTTTCAGATCTGGATCCGGGGGGTTTGATAGGAGTAGATGTTGGTAGTGTGCTCGGTGTATCTGACTTTATTTTGCTCAAATTTCCAATCGCGGTCTTGTAGAGATTCTCTACTTCTGATTTATCGCCTGAATTCCTCGTATTCATTCCTGCTTCCCAACATTGTACTCTAAATCCCGGACGAGCCCCCAATTTTCAAGTTCTGTTACGTCCAAGGTTCCGCACGCATAGAACCTGAGGTGGTGAACGCAACTTGCCTGGTGACTTGACTACCGTCGTCGTCGGATCCGAGCTTCGGACCGCAAAGGAGCGAGGGGGAGGATCGACTCGGACGGGAGGCACTTCGCTTCGTCCTTAGGCCAGAGGGAGGACGAAGTGGAAGCCTCGCTCAGAGTCGTCGCTCCGCTGAGCGGCTCCCCGAGGCGGATGCGCACGCTAAAAGTGGGAAATGAGTCAGTGTGTCTTAGGGGCACACTTTTATCCCACATGGGGCCAGTGCATCCGAATGCCCTTGTTTTCGGCCTTGGAAATGAATTCAAGGGGCCGGGGATAGGCACGAGTGCAATAGGTGACAGGATAAATACGAGGAGGTGTTACTCGTAAATAAAAAGAGTTGGATTAAAATTAAATTTGTATAATTGAAGTCAGATTTTAAAAATTACAAGTATTCTACATTATGTAATAAATTTTCCATGTTAGCTACTTGATATGGTATGAGTATATGTATATGCGTATTTAAGTAGAAAAATTAGTCGGATATTGTAGGTTTAAAATTAAGGCGAGGGGAGTACTTAAAGAAGGGATTTAGGGCTTCGGCTGGTACGGAGAAAGGGTGTGGACAATCCTGCAAGTAAACTATTGCAGATTGTAGGCTATTGGTGGGGGGAAACATCCAGAAGTTAAGAAGCTCGTCAATAGAAGTGACATAATGGAAACTCTGGGACGAGAGGAAGACAGGTGCATTATCAAAAATGGTTAGGTGCTCTGGATCAGAGGATTGGGGTGCGGAATCGGATATGGTGAAGGGGGAATCTGATTAGGTGAAATGGGGGAGAATGGAGCTGATGAATAGGAAATATCGATAGGAGGAGAAAGGGGTAGCAGAGATGGAAGTGAAGTTAGTGCTCCGGTAGATGAATTTCGCGATGTCGTCAATTGCGTATTAATGATGGGGGCGTGAGGGGAGACGTCTGATGATAGACGGGCCCTGTTTCAGGCAACGCGCCTCCTAGTTCGGGCGAACACTCCGAGGCTGAGGGGCGGTTCTCCCGTTAGAACGCACTACAATATTCATGAATAAATAAAAAAGGGAAAACGGGGAAAGAAAAGGCGGTAGTGCTGACTTACTA
>NW_017257996.1:3178-5410 GCF_001594055.1 Mycetomoellerius zeteki
TCCCTTGGGTGGAAGGGTTAGAATTTGGATGGTGGGACACTTTTCCGGCTTCTGGATTGGTCAATGTTGTGGGGGAGGAATGGAATCTGTGTTGTTTCAACAAGTGTCATCTTAATTTTTACGATCTTCCTAATTTATGAGAAAAATGCACGTACACCGATTAAGACGAGCGCGAGTGTACTGTCGGCACGTGTCCGTCAAACACTTCCCCTGGACGTCGCGTGTCACTTTTATGTTTTATGGTCACGGACATCGTGGGGATTGTCCACGACTTGACTGTTAGAGAAATGTTTAGGCGCCCGTGCATCGGGCCTTGGCTGATATTAATTATCATATTTAATAGCGTCGTCCACGGAAAGTGTCATCAGCGTTGCATTAGCTCTTTGCGTTCATCGATTCTAACTTAACTTTATTAGACATTAATGGAGACATTTGAGTCTTTTGCTCTAACTTTCTCACGGGAAAGATTTTTATTATTTTTCTTAGAAGTCTAGGGGTTGATAACCCTGTGAAAACGAGAAGAAGGCAGCGTGAGTCCACTGGACGTAACAATAAAATAAATTATATTCTTAGTTCAAAACAAATTTTATTTCAATAAAAGAATAAAATTGCACTCGTCCATCATTAAATATGCTTGTATTAACATTATTTTTTCTTCAATGATACCTTTTGTCAACTTATTTCAAGCCCCCAATATGCTTTCCAGTAACATCAAGATGACAGAAACCAATGCTGCAGTAAGTGACGATAGCTTTGTAAATGAAGTGCTACATTTATAGAGCATGCCTCCTAATGTGCACGGAGTACAAACTCAAGGAAAAATTGAATCAAACTCTATTAATGTGATTCAAAGGCAAGTGAAATGCTGAGACCGTTCTACTAATACCTCCGTTAACTATATTGCAAATAATGATGCAAATTGACGGTCAACCTCGTCATAATGGTAAAGAACGCTGGCTACACACACAGGCGGATCCGTCACGGCGGATTCATTGCTCATCTCACCCATTTAACTGTGGATAGCAGATCCGCTAATCCGCCGCGGAAAATCCGCTCGCATGTATAGGCAACCGCCTCTTTGTCGCGTTGCAGTGACAAAGTCGGCCGGCTGTTAACGCATCTCCATTTGCAATATAACTGACAGAAACATTAGAATGAGCTGAATACTTCATCCATCGTTAAAGATTGAACCACATTTAGAGGTATGTTCCACGAATACAATAGTTCACTCACAAAACCATCATCAAACGTTATGCACTTCCGACATCTTGATATTATTAAGGGGTCCTTATACATACTATTGTCGCCTGCCAGCGAATTTTCAAATTTGTAATTCTAAATCCAAGAATAAATAGTTTCTAAATAATGCGATTAAGTCTGTTAGAACCATGTAATGATTTTAGAAACAAGAACACAATTTTAAGAATAAAATATACTTTGCACAAATTTATTTATTATTGACGCCAGTGAACATTTATAATTGAAGAGAACATTTTATACTTAAATAAAAGTAAATAGCATATTGTACAAGAATAAAAATATACGTGAATTCAGGAATTCATTTTTTTCTGTGATTATTTGGAACTAAAGGTGGATTGTTTTTTAATAATGGCGCATTGTTTTTATATTAATCACCGAATTAGTTGTTCCTTGTGCTCTTCGATAATACTTTCTCTTTATTTTTAGCATTTTTAAGATAATTTTGAGATTTTCCTACATGTTTGTGATTATATAGCTGATCGATGACCGTAACAATGCATTTTTTTTTAAGATTCGCAATAAGTTTGAAAAATAAACTATGAAAACAAATAACACGAAATATTAGTATAGTTCATATACAATCATAGTTACATTTATGCATTTAGATACACATGCATACTATTTATACATTGAGAAGCTATTATCGAGTTATATTGTTTTCTACACCATAAATTGTAATTATTGTTACAATATAGAAAACAATAGTTCAGTAGAAAACAATCAATTTGTAAAGTAAAAAGCTATCCAATTATACTAATCACTTAAAAAATTTTGCTTTATCAAAAGGACCTCGCAAAAAACCTATGGAAAATGGTTTTCGGTCAAATTGGCTGAAATTTTACTATGTTATAGTTTTCGCCATGCTGATAAAAAGTTATCATTGCACCAAGTCCCAAAAGTCAACATTTCCCAAGATATAAAGGGTCAAAGTGGTGAAATATGGCCGCAGTAGTAAGACGTATGTTATAAGTA
>NW_017257997.1:0-14393 GCF_001594055.1 Mycetomoellerius zeteki
CAAACGTTCTGCTGAACGCAGCCATACATCGCTCGCGCATGTGCAGCGATGTCATTTTTATCCATCTGACATCAAAGGTGAGAGTTGCGCTACTGTATATACTGTGCTTCTGGTTGTATAACGAAAACCGCCACTGTTCCCGCTTCTGTGTTCCCGCCAAAGTCTGATGACGTCTAACGGCTGTTCACACGTCAGAACTGATTGAAAATAATCATGAATAACGGCAACGAATAGGTGGCAGCATTCGCAAAGTGCATAAGCAAAAGTAATTTGGCAAATTCTATCGTTCGTTCTTTCTATTATTGTCTTTGAAACGTGTTCTCACGTTTCTGTCTGGTCTTGTATCCGTCTTAACCTCTAATCTTCGTTCAGAATCCGATCTTCATTCCGATCATTATTCTATAATTCTGATTATTTCTCTTATCTAACAACAAAAACTTCATTCCGTTAATATGTCTATTAATGTAAAGACTGTAGACGGGAAGAAGATATTGCTGAAGGCAATTACCAAACATACCACCGTGGAAGAGTTAAAGGTACCGTTTATCACTTTATTTCCTATATATTGTAAGAATATATATTAAGCACGACAATGATTAGGCCTGTTCTTTTTGGCTGAACTTATGTCCAATTAATCTTCCTTTTTTCTTCAGGAGGAAAGAAGAGAAAGAAAAATGAACTGGGGCAAAAGTTTAGCCAAAAAGAACAGGCTTAATATCCATGTCCGAGCTATTGCCTAAACTATTGAAAAATATTTGGAGTTTCACAGATGATTAGACCAGATCTTTTATTTGGCCTCAAAGAAAAAAACCAATGGTGTCAGGACCTAACAAAATTATGGCAACGAATACTTCCAATATTATCTGCGAAATGTCAAATATTTTTCAACAAATCTGAAACAATTTATTAATTCGTGCTAAAAAGTCTGTCAAAATTGATAGAGAAATTTTTGATCATTTTTTTCTAAAGCATTAAGAGGATCCTAACGCCGTCTTTATTACCGATTAAATCACAATTTTTGTGTAACAAATACGTTTTTCTCTTTCACAGATTCGAAAATCCTTTTCTAGGATTAAAGTATACACATTAATACGTGTTTGTGGAATTTATGCCGAGAACGACAAAAAAATTTTTCTTAAGATTTCAATTTTGAAATTTTTGTCATTCTCGGCATAATTTCCACCTCACAAACACGTAATGTGTATACTTTAATCCTGGAAAAGGATTTTTGAATCTGTGAAAGAGAAAAAAGTATTTGTTATACAAAAATTATAATTTAGTCGGTAATACAGACGGCTTTAGGGTCTCCTTAAATAAAATAACGAACGTTAGGCCTAATAATGCTACAAATTGTCGGTTACGGTTGCTAGTTGTAGTTCTATTCTATTTCAGCCAACCATGATGCAGCGAGTGCAGGTTAGCTGCAAAGTGATTGATGAAAATAGAATCGACAACCGTAACCGGCAACATGTAGCGTGATTACGGCCTTGATAAACAATATTTACTATTATTTATGTTTTTTTACTACAATACCTTATAACTTTGATAAATTATAATTTCAATTTGAACACCTTTCGAAATATTTATATATTCTCTAAAATATAAGATTCGGTTATAAATACTATTTAATAATATATATTTATATGGATGTTTTTCATTATTCAGTGTAAGATTGAAAAGCAGCTGAATGTTAAAAAAGACTTGCAACGATTATTCTTTTCTGGAAAACAATTAGAAAATGGCTATCGGCTTGATAATTACAGTATCAATTTTAATGACACCATATTGCTTATAATAAAGGCAGTGATGAATGATGTTGAGAATGAAGAAAATACAAAAGAAGAAAAAGTGGACGAAGAAAAAGAATTAGAAAAAGCATTAGAAACAAAATTTGAAAAAACTGAGAGTTTATATTACAAAATTGGCGATGCGGTTGATTGTATGTATGAAAAAACTGGTGCCTGGTATGAAGCTATTATAAAAAATATTTATAGAAAGGAAGGTCAAATGTTTTATGAAATATTATGGGAGTTCGATAACACACTGTATCCTGACAATATACCTGAAGTATATGTACGACCGCGTGCACAACGTTCTATACCATTTGACGAATTGTCCATTGATCAAAAAGTCATGATTAATTATAACCTAGAAAATAATAAGAAAATTGGATTGTGGTTTGACTTCACTATAACTAAAATAATAATAAAAAGAACATGGCGAGAGTTAGTTGGACAATTGCACATCAGGTACGTCTTTGTTCTGTCATTATATTAGCATATAAAGCAAAATAATAAAATGTACAAAAATTATACAAAAAAATTTTGATTTGTATTAATTTTTTCTTTGAACACAGCAATACTGTTCTTTGCATTCAAAAGAGAGTCATAGAAGAGATATACGCTATAGAAGCACCCAAATTATTAACAGAGAGAACTGTAGAAGACGAACGATTAATGATAAGTAACGGCAAATGCAGACCTACAGCTCCTAATTGTGATGAGTGCGAGGACAATCCTGACGAAGAGTGTCGAGCTTGCGGCTGCAAAATCTGTGCAGGCAAAGAAGAGGAAAACACGCTTTTGATTTGTGATGAGTGCGATGATATGTTTCATATGAAATGCTTGAACCCACCACTCCTAGAACTGCCAGAGGAAGCTTATTGGTATTGCCCTGAATGCAAAAATGATGAAAACGAAATTGTGAAGGTATATATACCTTTATTGATAATTTGTCACAATTTTTATTATCGGTGTCATTATACTATTCTATTTATTACAGGCAGGAGACACATTGAAAAAGACAAAAAAGCAACTCGTCCGCCCCGAAAACGAGCGAAATTGGGGTGGTGGAATGGCTTGTGTTCGGAGACAAAAAGTCTGTTACATGGTTCCTTCTAATCATAGTGGACCAATTCCGGGTGTGGATGTTGGTACTACTTGGAAGTTTAGAATACAGGTAAAAAAAAAGAAAGCAAATTCTATGTAGTTTCTTCCACATAGTGGCTTGATCTTGATAAATCTGTCTTTCAAATGAATATGAAAAAGAGATCTCTTTAGGTTTCGGAAGCGGGAGTGCATAGACCACCTGTAGCTGGCATCCATGGACGACCAAGTGACTGTGCATATTCTATTGTTTTGTCGGGTGGATATGAGGAGGACTACGACAATGGTGATGAGTTTTTATACAGCGGCTCGGGTGGTAGAGATTTGTCAGGTATCCTATATCAAATTAAAAAGAACTCTAATCAAGATAGCTCAATACGCAATTTTCGAATATTTTGTTTTTTTAAATAAAAAAATTTGCGATGGATTACAACCAATTCACCAGGTATCATTTATTTTTTATTTTTATAACCGTTTTTCTCTAGAATTTATATTTTTTAATATTTAATACATTTTATTTTGCGACATATGCTATTAATAATACATTATTTTTTAAATTAATTAGGTCTCACTATTATTTTTTAGACTAAACTTTATAGTTGGCTTAATTGTTGGTCATTTTTGTATTACAAAATCTCTGTATTATGCTTTTGACTATTCCTGTTGACTCTACTGTAAGACATTCGTTTCGTTGACGACTACAAAGCGATTTAATAATGTATTTAGAATTTATTTTTATTGTAAAATAATATAAAATAATATAAAACAACGCGCCTTGACCACGGTCATCCGGCGCTAAACGATACATCTATTTAGAATTTTTTCACATTCATAGCGATGAATTTAGTTAATACTGTTATATGTTTTCATAATTTTTTATTCTGATAATTATGATGATTAGTTAATTTCGTTTGAATTTTAAATTGCGTTATATTGTTTTAATAGAGAGAATGAGAGACCCGATTGGGGTTGAAACATATGTTTTAATAAACTTTCTGTTTGTTTTTTAATAATATAGCATCGAGATCTTGTTTGGTTCGTAGCCCTATTCTCATTATTTTAAAAAGAATTGTTGTTTATCATTAGAGTCCAACCGAAACCACATTTTGACCTCCGGCCAAAACCGAAAACGAATATTCGGTTGTCATTTAATTTCGGCCGAAAATGAAACCAAAACTGAAACTTAGATAAGTTTTACTAAAAAAAAAAATCGACACTTGGATTAATTTTACAGAGACCGTATGATTTTCAGAAATTATGACAAATTTATGTACTCTCTCTTTAAAAAACAGGATTTTATTAAAATATTTAACGATATATAATAATAGAGGAGAAGATGATATTATGGCACCACAAACAAAGTTACATTTTTTACAATAACTTGATTAATGATCAGTATTTAAGTTCAAAACTCATTGACAATTACATTCATTAAAATGTTGTTGAATCAATTCTGTATTCAAAGTTACGAAATATTTATTACTTAGGACACTTAATAAACATGTGACGACAGTGCATAATGACTTGAAGAAAAACATGGATGGTAATGGTGGAATGTGACCTACCATAAAAATAGTCTTAAAAAATTAGTTTTGTTTAGAAAACGGTATCTGTCCGTTTGTTTAGAAAATGATTACAAAATTAACAAAAAGTAAAACATTTTAAAATGTATACAAATAAATGTTTATACATTCACATAATTTCTGCATATAAGATGCTCAGTACTAAAAATCTCACAAGGGAAGTTTCACAACTGTCCGGAACCGATTTGGATTTAGATCCAAATCGGTGTTTAACAACATATTCGTGTTTAACAACATATTTTATGAAGAATCAAATTGGTTTCGGACAGTTGTGAAACTTCCCTTGTCAGTACCAAAAATAGTAATATAAACTATTAATAGTAAAGCTACAATCGATTATCAATTAATTATTTTGATATGAAAACCTCAAAAAAGAGATCGTGAGTAATCAATATCCATAGAGGGCCAAATGCCAAAATGCCATGCTATTGCTTAAGTTTGCATAATTCAAAATATATACAGTCAAATAAAATGTTAAATAGCAAATAACATACTCAAAAATACATATATTCATGATAATACGCTCAAGTTTAAGAAAAATGAGGGGAAGTAGGTGTAATTAAATGCTAAAGTGTATCTCAGAAACGTTTCAAAATACTTGAAAGTAAAAACGCGTCATAATAAGTGCTAGCTATTGAATATCGATATATTAGCGTCATAGTGTAACGGCGAACTACTGAACAAATAATTCCATAAATAATCATTAGGATTCGCTATATAATAACAGAGATATTAAGGGAGGCTATAATATATACACTAGCCATAATACCACCTTTTTTATAATAATATTGTATTCTCATTTTTAATTAAAGAAATCAAATCACAGTTATTATTAGGATCACATCAAAGTTTGTACTCAAATTGTCTTAAGCTTATTCAACGAGTTAATAATTAAAATTGAACAGTTTTTTAAATGTTCACTGGCGCGTTGCAACTTGTATAGTTTCGGTTTACTCACCGAAATTTTCTTTTAATTTCGACTGAAACTGAAATCAAAACGAAACCCTAATTTTTGACCGAAACTGACTGAAACCGAAATTTCGGTCGAACTCTACTTTTCATAATCCAATCAAAATGTGTCTATGTATTCAATGCACATTCACAGGCGAGCATATTTGTATTTATATTTATATTTTTTATGGATATACAGGTAACAAAAGAACCAACTCACAAAGCAAAGACCAGGAACTAAGTAGAATGAATCTGGCATTAGCTAAGAATTGTAATGCTTCCGTAAATACTGTAATTGGTGCGTCGGCTAATGAGAACAATTGGGAAAAAGGGAAACCGGTTCGAGTTGTGCGCAATTATAAATTAGGGAAATTTAGTAAATATGCACCGAAGGAAGGTAACAGGTACATTGAACGCATTGATTTTACTCCTATAGATCTGCAGTATATCACTCTTTAACGATCTTTCTTTAACAATTTTTTATTCTCACAGATACGATGGTATATATAAAGTAGTAAAATATTATCCTAACACAAGTAACGGTTTTCGTATGTGGAAGTATGTATTAAGAAGAGATGATCCCACTCCTGCACCGTGGACTAAGAAGGGAAAAGAGAGAATAGAATTTCTTGGTCTAAAGATGTTGTATCCTGATGGGTATCTCGATCAAGAGAATAACATGAAGAATGAGATCTCAGCTAAGAAACGATCCATCAGTGACAATGACGAAGAAGGTAGTGTGCCCATTAAGAAATTTAAAAAGTCTAAGTCAGTTTTTTATTTGGAGGATGAATTGAAGGATTTAATAGAAAATGATAAAGTAAATGCTAAATTATGGGATGAATGTAAAGCAACGTTGATCAATGGGAAACCTGCCTTCTTGGATTGTGTCTCAGAGAGGTAATATGCTTTATATAAAGTATTAAATATTTTTTAAATGACTCTCAGTAATTAACCTGACACTTGATACAATAAAATTTTATATCTTGCAGATTTAAGTGCGTTTGCTGTCTTGGGATACTTTACGATCCTGTAACAACACCTTGCGAACATAACATTTGCTTAAAATGCTTAAAACAGACTTTTGATTCCAAGATTTATTTCTGTCCTACATGTCGATACTCTCTAGGTAATATTTATGATATGGAGGTCAATAAGACATTATCATCTGCATTATTATTAATTTATCCTGGTTACAAAGGTGAACGATAATATCTTCATTAAGTTATTGATGTGACTTGCTCATTTTGTATTATCGAATCACAGAGTTAAATTTTCTTTCATTTTGTTCTAAATTGTAATTAATATAATCATTTATCTTAATTCTTAATATCTATAAAATCGTACATATATATTTACATCCTGAATTGGTTTGTAATAATTTTGGAGTCTGCATTTTTTAAATATTCATACTCTGAAATTATTCTCAATTTATCTCATGTTGTTTATTGTTTTCAATTTCAATTTGATATTATTTTTCTATATTTTGTAATGAACAAAATTGATAATTCTATCAGTGATGGAATTAAATTTTTTTTATATACATTTATAATATATTTAGATCATGATAAATCATATATGTAAATTACAAATATTATAATGTATCTTTTTGTAGAGCAATTGATAAAATGTTATTAATTTTAAGCTTTATTTGAAGTCAAGATTTTAAATACTGTACGACACAAATTTTTTATTTGTATGAAAATAGAATAGGTAATAAATTAGTTAAATGTTTTATATAAGAGCAAGTATTTACATTAGTATTTTAAGACTTTTATATCACGTAATTGTATTAAGGGAATCCTAAAGCCGTCTGTATTACCGATTAAATCGTAATTTTTGTATAACAAATACTTTTTCTCTTTCACAGATTCGAAAATCCTTTTCCAGGATTAAAGTATACACATTAATACATGTTTGTGAGGTGGAGTTTATGCCGAAAACGATAAAAAATTTTTCTTAAGATTTTAATTTTGAAATTTTTTGTCGTTCTCGGCATAAATTTCACCTCACAAACACGTATTAATGTGTATACTTTAATCCTGGAAAAGGATTTTCGAATCTGTGAAAGAGAAAAAAAGTATTTGTTATACAAAAATTAAAAGTATTTGTTTTACGGCTTTAGGATCCCCTTAAGCTGAGACGTCAAGTGGCGTGCTGCTTGGTGTGATTGACTTGCGATCTATAGATCTAGGTCAATCTCACCTGCGCCACACATGATGTAAGAATACAAGGTGAAACATTCCCGTAGATGCGCAGTAGGAGAGTGAATTTTGGGCAAAATTTGATTGGCTATTCCAATATGCCAGCGCTATTATACGCAGGAAAGTGCATAGAGGACAAAATTTGATTGGTTGTTTCCAGTATCGCCATTACGCGCAATGGTACATCTTGTTGTTCTTGTGCGTTACTAAAGACAAGACTTAAGTCATAAAAGACAACTGTCTTAAGATTATAAGTCAGCTTTTTTTTCTGCGAAGGCTCTAACACATGAGTGCCGTTCGGATTCGGCGTTAAGGGGAACCTAAAGCCGTCTGTATTACCGACTAATTATAATTTTTGTGTAACAAATACGTTTATCTCTTTCACAGATTCGAAAATCCTTTTTTAGGATTAAAGTATACACATTAATACGTGTTTGTGGAATTTATGCCGAGAACGACAAAAAATTTTTCTTAAGATTTCAATTTCGAAACTTTTTGTCGTTCTCGAAATAAATTTCACCTCACAGATACGTATTAATGTATATACTTTAATCTTGGAAAGAGATTTTCGAATCTGTACTAAGAGGAAAAAAATAAGTCCTTGCAAAGCACGTAATTTCGTTTTAGGAGAAATATTTTTTCTATGCTTTGAATCTTAATTCCACAAACTCAGTATTGTTCGTTCAACTAATCTGAATCCCGCTTCACGCTTATTTTCAATCTACAAGCTGTAAAATTTTTATATCAAGCAAATGTTAATCTCAGGACAGTTGAACGTGCCAGAAAAAGTGAATTTAAAAAATTTTGTCTGATTTTCTCGTGAAATCGTGTTTTCCGAGATTTCTTTTTGTGCGTTCTTTAATTCTGCAAACAAATTTCGCATGAAGCCAATTCGGAGATTTCTCCTAAAACGTAATCACGATAAAACAGGACGACTTCAGAATTCCCTTAACTGTAGATCCCATATATCAATAGATATGCATCATTTTCCTACGTTAAGGATCGAACATTAGACTAACTAATCTAATTCCGGAAAGATCAATCTTTCGAAACCTCATCTAGAACAGGTCTGAGTTCGATTTGGATTGTAGTGCTATTGGATGAATAAAATAATATCAAAATAATAGGTTTATCTCAACTAAACCTATTTGAATATTTAGTACTTTTTATGTGTTAATTTGTAAATTAATAATTTATATAATTTTGTATTAGAGGAAGTGCGGTACTAGACACTGTCCTGTACCGAACGATGTCAATATCTTTTGTCTTTGTGAAATATAAATCCAAACCTTGTTTTAAGAGGCCTTAAGCCGTAAGCCGAAAGAGATTTACCCCGGATCTACAACAGGGTTTTAAGCCTTAAGTCATAAGAAATGGGCGAATCACAGTCGATTATTTCCCTCGGATTCGACTGTAATTGGTCAATTTCTTACGGCTTAAGGCTTAAAACACCTATTGTAGATCCGGACTAAGTTCGGACTAAGTTCGGATCTACAATAGATATTTTAAACCTTAAGAAATTGATCAATCACAGTCGAATGTGAGAAGAATAATCGACTATGATTGGTCAATTCCTTAAGGTTTACTATTCTATTGTGTTTGCGGACTAAAGCGGTGTCTACAATAAGATTTTAAGGTAATTTAAAGTAATTTAATTTAAAGTAATTTAAATGTTAAGCTTTAAGCCTTAAGCTATAAGAAATTGATTAATCATAGCCAATTTTTCTACTTACATTCGACTATGATTAACCAATTTCTTAGACCTAGACAAATATACTAAGTTGGTATAACATGCTTCAAAATGATTAATTAAATACACATATTATGTATATGTTTACGCGTATCATCGAAATTAAGGGTTTATTTGTGTCGCAATGTTCTAACTCACTTCAATGCGCTCGATCCGCGAATGTTTTGGAGTGAGTAGGAAAGCATGCGACGCGAACAAAACTCAGGATAATGCAATAGAAAGTTACTAGTTACAATACCTGTATCAAGTGCACGATGTAAATTAGACCATTACTGATTCTTTCCAATTTTGAGAAAATCTTGGGTGTCCAGTACTGGACGCACTTCCTCTATGTATGTTTTGAAAAAAAATAATTATCAAGTTGGCAGGATCACTTCTCAAAATAAAAAAAAAAGAAAATTAAGATCAGAAATTAATAAGATTGAATTAATACAAAATTATCTTTAGCGATACAAATTAGTACAAAGTATATTCATAAATATATATCTACACACACACACACACACACGCGCGCGCGCGCGCGCGCACAACAAAAAAAAAGTACTAAATATATTTTATCAAGTTCGATTCGACTGATAAATAGAGTTGTTAGCTTAACAAAGGTCATATAGAAAGATTTGATTTTACTCTAAAAATACTATGTAAAAATTAAACCTTTATATTATGTTGTATAACATAAGTATATGATAAGATACACAATATTATACATATATGCGTATGCTATTATAAAACTGCAGATTGATATTACTTGGCATGTTTAATAATTAATATACAGGGTGTTTGGAATTTAAATGTCAAAACTTCGGAAGCGTGTAGGGGATCGATAAACTAAAAAAAGTAGTCCTGTAAAGTAATGCTCATTTTTGCTTCATTTTGGAGAAAATCGCAAAAAAGATAAAACAGTTTTCATTTTTACTTTCTTATTACTTATTCACATTGTATTTATTCATTTACTTAACGTAGATATTGTTCAAAATATTGATCTCTTGGAGCAATGCAGGCATTGCATCTAGTACGAACAGCTCGTGTTGCAGTCAAACACTGATTCGATGATATTTGGTGCACTGTAGTCTCCATTCGATTTCTCAATTGTTTTCTAAGAGTTGATTGACGACGAATAAACTACTTCAGAGTTCCCCACACAAAGAATTATTATTATTGTTTTCGTGCATGATTTCAGCGACGATAATACTTCAGAGACAGTGCAAGAACAAAGCAACTACGTTTTGTCTTTTTTGCAAATTTCTCCAAAACGAAGTAAAAAACGAGCATATCTCTACAGGACTTTTTTTTCTTAGTTTATCGATCCCCTACACGCTCCCGAAGTTTTGACATTTAAATTCCAGACCTGTATAATAATATATAATTATTATAATGTAAGTGAAGAATTTGCGCTTTGTAATATAAGTATCACATTCTATATATCATATCTTATTACATGCATGTTATGATTAGTTTTTTTTATTCTCACCGGAGTTCTACAATGAGTTGAGAGTCGGTAATCGGAAGTAAGGTTTTTATCAGTCTCAACCTTGTCAATTATTGACTACCTTTACATGACACCTTTAATCAGGTTCAATAACATCCGTAATGAAACTGGCTAATCACAGTTATTCCATTCTTTACAGGAATAGCTATGATCAATTTCATAACTACAGATGTTATTAAACCCGATTAAGGATGTCGTGTAAACATGGTCATTGTTGTGAGGATATATCATATATCGTATATCAATTATTTTAAGCGTTTTTATTAAGTGATGGTACCGCTTCACTGATCCACTTTAGATAATCGCTGTTTCCATTTTGTATCTAAAAATAAATGTTTAAATAGTTTGTATCTTTAATAATAAAGTTTATGTGCCTTGTATTTATCCAATGTTATATTATTCATTACCCTGGTGAAAATTTTTCTTATAATTTTTGCACGAATTGGAACATTTTTCAGAAATACTTAGAAATATTCGGAAAGTTTACGTCTTCTCTCAGAATTTTTCATACATATAAATTCTGAAATATTCTGAGATTTCTCATCCCATAATTTAAAAAAATATTTAAAAATTTTTTATTTTATAACATTTCGTCAGAAATTATACTTACAAAAAATCTTAGAAATCTTACGATATTTCATAATTAACATATATGAAAAATTCTGAGAAAAGATGTAGATTTTCTAAGAAGTGTTCCAATTCGTATAAAAAATATGAGAAAGTTATAAAATTATATAGAAATTCTGCAAAATTATATGAAAAATTCTGAGAAAAATTTTCACCACTATCGAACTATTATTGTCTTGTCTCTATTTTTTTTGTCTCTCCTTGGCTGTATAAAAATATTGCAAAGCTATTCCAACAGAGTAAGATACGCAAATTAACTTACGGGTAAAGAGATTACTTCGCAAATTGTATACGGATGATTTTCTCTGCAAAAAATTCAAGTTATAAACATTGACATACTCCTAAAATAGATATATTAGTCATGTTTAACTCACTTAACATATTTTGTTAGAGCATCTACTCTCTCTGTTCTAGTTTTTATCATCTGCAATTTATGCATAGACAGATGGTCAATAATAATTTTATATTTGTATGATTAAATGTATACAAAGTTTGATAAATCTTTCTTACCAGCAAAAGTTCAGGCTCTTCTTGTATCTTTCCTTCCCATTCGTATCTGTGAAGGTAATACTTATTCTTTAATCAAAAGTCTTTGACAGATTGAAAGTTTCCAAGACTATTGGAGAAACAATTTTTCGGTCTATCTAAACTAGGATTGTGTTGTATATTTCAAGATTACATTTAAATGAAATTTTTACGTTAAGTTTATGCAAGTCTTTTTCATATGCACAATACACAAGCAATGTAAAACATAAATTATTATCAATAAATAAAAGAAGGGCAACGAGCCAATTATAATGTAAGATATTTAATAATCGTATATATACAAACGTTTCGACACCGATCGGGTCATTTTCAATCAATGTAAAACAACAAACACTCTTACATAAATTATCGGAAAATTCGGTCAAATTATAATGTCCAGTGAAAAGTTCGGTTGTATTCATAAAATGCGGTCCATATGTAAAAATATCAAAAGAGATCACATCTCACTTTCATAATTCTACAATCTCACAAATAAATAATACATTAACATTGCGTTATAGATTAAATTATCGATGTACATTTATAGTAAATTAAATTAAAATGCAAATTAAATAAAACATATACCTTATATTGTCTTAATGATGTAAAGTAGACTCCGATAGGAAAACGCAAATAACAAAGTTGTATTTAATAAAAAATAAGCCATGATACAATTGGATGTAACATTTAAACTCAACGATGTCAAGCGACGTTATGACAAAAAGGAAACAAAGAAATAGGAAAGATAATAGGAAGGAGACGAAGGACAATGTTAAGAAGGGGAAAGAGATTGGATAATGTTTAGATATGATTCTGGCAGAGATTCTGTGTCATTTTGTTTGTTTAGCCCATGCGTTTGTCGTTTTATGTGAACCATCTCCGATATCAATCTTTTATTAAAGAAAGCTTCTCTGTCTAAAATTTCCACATTGTCCCAGTCGAAATTGTGATTCTGGTCAATGCGGTGACTTGTGATCACTGTTGGGGATTTTGACTTTTTATTGATATCGGAGACATGTTCGTGTAATCTTGTCTTTAGTTGTCTTTTGGTCTTTCATTTTTAATAATTTTTTAACGTGAGATGGGTGACTGCTAAACCTTCCGAAGGTTTCAGAAAATGTAGCGGGAAAACAAGTATCGTATGAAGCAGGTTTATATTAAGTAATAATTCCAGATTGGAAAAAGGAATGAGATTAAGTAAAAGTTACCGAAATGTTCAAACACTGATGAATTTTTATAGTATGAATCGTCTGACTGAATAGCTAATTGAAAAGGAACATTTTATGCAAATATATAATATATGTATAAAAATGCAGGAATAGGAAGTAAAGTAACGCTGTAAATTTTATCATTTATAAAAACGACTTGCTAACGACTTTATTGCAACGATAACTGACTATACTAATTTTGTGCTAAACTTGGAAAAATTATTTTGAGAGATAACTCTTAACTATTACGTGTTTATTTACTGAAGAAATTACTTGTAATGAGTAGTCCTAAAAATAAAAAAATCTACTTAACTTTAACGATATGTATCAGGTAAATCAAAGATTTGATATCAATAATGGGCGCTAAATTATAATCTTTAAAAATTACCAATAATTATTTTTTATTATTATTATTATAATTATTATAATTGTTATTTCTTTCCCGCCCGCCTCCTCTGCTGCCTCTTCGCGGTCCCCAATGATAATGGGCCGCGGACAGTCATATTAGAAACCGTTTAACAATAATTATAATCCGGCCATCAAATTAACTTGGGAGGGAAATATGGACATACAATTTATTAGAAAAACATCAGAGTTTTTAAACTCATACTTAACAAAATACACGACAAAGTCGGAAAAATGCAATATAGACTTTGCAATGATAGATTCCAATAAGCCATTGGCATCGAAACTGTGGAATTTGCGTTCATTGAATAATAGAGAATGCGGTGCTTTAGAAGCTGCGGACATACTATTAAGGAATCCCTTGTATGATACGGACAGTGATACTATTGTCAAATGGATTGACGTTAATGAGATGAGAAACCGAAAAGTTAAAACATTCAATGAAATTAAAGCTCTCGATGAAAATTCTACGAATATTTATTGTCCGTCGCTCATCGATGATTACTATCCAAGCACCTAAGGAATTAGAATCATTGAATTTGTATGATTTTGCCAAAATCTGGAAAATTACGAAACAGATGCCAAAAAATGACGAAGTTGAATGTTACAAACTTATTTCGGGATTATGTTTGAAAAAATGATAAAAGTATTATTTATAATCGATGAAGTATCTATGATTTCGAATGTGACACTTATGTTTATCAATCTACGATTATGTCAAATCTTTGATACAACAGATACAGATGATGGTTTCTTTGGCAGAAAA
>NW_017257997.1:14433-15574 GCF_001594055.1 Mycetomoellerius zeteki
CTGTTATTAGTTATATATCAAAAAATTTTTTACACCAGATGTAGTACGCTTTAGTTTACTGAAAAATATGGTATATAGTATATGTATGTTGTTGAAACATGATTTTTTTCTAAAGTAAAATGTAATTTGTCAAAAAATCTATTCATTATATCGATATATTACTATGAATAATAAAAATTTATTATCGAAGAACTTTATGATATTTCAAAGGGTATCATCAAGAAAAAAATCTCTATGTCAAAGATAATATTAAAATCGGAGAGACGAAGAAAATATGGTTACGTTCTCACGAGAATGGGCGATGTAGGGGCCCATTCTTTATTTTCAGTATATATATATGTATATATTCATAGAATATTATAAATTCATTCTGTTGCAATTGAAATAAATATGTAACGTATGGTATAAATATTTATTATAATTATATAAACAGTTACATATATACTATTAAATAAAATGTATATGTACAGAATATATATTTATATACATATATTTATTGTATATTTATATATGTGTATACCATATATTTCAATTTTTTCTAACTGTATTGCATAAATTGTAGCTTATAGAAAGTTACGTGATAAAAATCGAAAATATATATAATGCATATATATATATATATACATTTGTGATACTTGCATTACTAGAAAGCTACTCCGTATATCTGTACTCTGAAAAGTAGGTGATATCCCAAAAAAATCATAAAAATGAAAAGTCAGGCCATGTTCAAAAAAAGATCCTCAAAAATTTAAACCTTTAAAAATTCAAATGATTATCTAAAATAATATATTACCATGAAAAGTAACTGATATATTATTAATAAACGTGCCAGTTCAAAGTGAACATACATAAAGTGTATATTATCTAAATTTAATAATATATTACCATGAAAAGTAACTTGTATGTTATTCAAGGTGCAAATTCAAAACAAACATACATATATAGTAAGTAAAATAGATTACAATTTGATTCTAGAAAATAAGTCGATATGTATGTTATTATTCTTAGTGAACAAAATATAAAAGTCGTTTATTGAGATTTGATTTGAAATTTATACTAGCCCGTACGATGAAAAATAATTGCTTGTAATTCCAGAGTATCAATTTGTTAATGACTCGGAAAAAGAACATGGCGGCCTGCT
>NW_017257997.1:16098-29146 GCF_001594055.1 Mycetomoellerius zeteki
AGTCATTAACAAATTGGTACTCTGGAATTACAAGCAATTATTTTTCATCGTACGGGCTAGTATAAATTTCAAATCAAATCTCAATAAACGACTTTTATATTTTGTGCATTAAGAATAATAACATACACATCGACTTATTTTCTAGAATCAAATTGTAATCTGTTTTACTTGTATGTATGTATGTTTGTTTTGAACTTGCACCTTGGATAATATACGAGTTACTTTCCATGGTAATATATTATTAAATTTAGATAATATATACTTTATGTATGTTCACTTTGAACTGGCACGTTTATTAATAATATATCAGTTACTTTTCATGGTAATATATTATATTTTAGATAATCATTTAAATTTTTAAAGTTTTAAATTTTTGAGGATCTTTTTTTGAACATGGCCTAAACTTTTCATTTTTATGATTGAAATATCAGGAGACATGGTAGTGTCTCAGTGCTAAGACAAGCGTAGCGACACTACCCTGTACTTTAGTCGGGATCTACATAGGGTTTTAAGCCTTAAGCCATAAGAAATGGGCGAATCACAGTCGATTATTCCCCTCGGATTCAATTGTAATTGGTCAATTTCTTACGACTTAAGTCTTAAAATACCTATTGTAGATCCGGAATTATGCTCGGTCCACAACCTTGCTTTAAGAAGCTCTAAGCTGTAAAGCCATAAGAAATTAACCAACCACAATCGATTATTTTTCTCATATTGAACGGCCTATTAAAGCAAGGTGGACCTAACCTTACGTAACACAGGCGCGATACGTGTTCAGGCCGTTCAGAGTACGTCCAGCAGTGTTAGTAACCGTACGATAATTATCGTACACATACGATAATTTCATTTATATGTACGATGTACGATAGCACTTCATTATCGTACGCCTAAAATACGATAATTTTGTATTTCTGCAAAATTTGCTACTTCTCTCTTAATTTTATATTTTATATACATATTATCAACAGAGTAGGCAGTATATCGACATACTGCGTTCAGCAGACTCAACAGTTTTGCAACCGTTTTATGATTGTCTGCTGAGATAGGACCATTCTTCTAGATCTAAAAGTATGATCCAATTAGCGCGAAGGAAACTTACAACAGTTGCAAAACAAACGTTCTGCTGAACGCACCCATTGACAGTACAAGTGAACTTATACTGTCAACATATGTAAAAAGCTACATTTATACAGTTTCTTTTTTTTAACGTTTGTTTTAAGTATACTGAAATAATCACTTTTCAATTTGTATTTTTAACCTAGATATTATAGAAATACAATTTATTTTATAGGATGTTTAAGCTTTTGCAATCAATAAAAAAAATCAGTTATTGTTTCAATGATTGTGTATTAAAGGGCTTCTAAAGTGCTGAATGGGTAATTTCAGCGAAATTGGTTAAGAATTGATCGAGAAATTTCTGATCTATTTCGGAAGCTGATTTCAGCCTAAGTCACTTCAACGTTAAGTAATAAATAAAATTGTTATTTCTGACCGTCTTAATTACGGATTAAAATCTTACATATTTTGTATTTAAATTTTGTTCGCGCGCGCGTGTATGCTTGTACGATAATTTTGGGTTAAATACGATAATTTCACAGTACGATCGGCCACTGCTTCTAGGTTACTAACACTGACGTCCAGATTATCGAGCCGAAACTCGAGCCAAGTCACGAGCATTCCAGCTAGCTTTTATTGTTTTTTGCCAAGCCGCGTAACAAATCTTTACTGAAATGCTCGCGATTTAACGTTTAGCTTGAGTTTCGGTTCGATAATCTGGACGCACTATAAACACTATAGGTTTGTCGCGTCGCAAGCTCCAACATACTCCTACCGTAACTTCTATTCACTCTATCAAACGCGTTGGAGTGAGTAAGAGCTATGGTAGGAGCATATTGGAACATGTGGAGCATGCGACACGAACAAACCTCATCATGTACCTGTAAATTTCAATACACTTTCAATATACGTGGAACCGTATATTGAGATACACGGATATACGTGTCCTTCAAACCATGTATTTGGATACTCATGAAAAAGAGATTATTATTACTATTTTAAACACAATCCTGATCTAGACATCTGTACAATAAATACAAGAGAAACTTACATGGATGTGAGTTGCGGGATGATGTTAACGCAGGCAGCGAGCTTGTTTTCGACTAGACCTCTTTATGAAAAGAAAAAGAGAAAGATCGTATTAAAAAAACACTTCTCATCGAGGTATAACAATAATTTTTATTATTTTCCAATGTTACTCTTACCGTGCTAATCTTTTTGCAACTGCGTCATCTGGCACCGTAACGTATGTCACGGAATGCACTCCGGCGAGACTTGACATGTTTTGGTAAATCTGGGAACGGATACTCCTTGCTACGAAAAATAGCATCAACACAGTCATGAGAGAAACTCGCGTCATTTATCAGTTTACTACAGAAGTTGTTTGCTACAGTAAAATTTTATTACTAGGTTGGTTTAACTTCGAATCGAACTTCCGACTGATCGATATATATAGGGAGAATGACCATGTGTGTAGGTGGCCACGCCAGTAATCAGTGTTGTCATGATGGAAGAAACTGGAACTTCCATATCCTGCAACTCGCATTCTTGTATCATTGCCCTCTACATATTCCATTGGAATTGTTTCATATTTCAATTTGACTCGTACATTTCCAGAATCGCATACTAAATTCTGCAACCACGATCGATCTTCGAAACTATGTAGAACGAAAATGCTGAAAACAGACACCATTGCAGCTACAAAGACCAATAAAGAATTACTTAATTTATTTATTACTTTATTTTTTACTTTTATAAATTAGCATACATACCAGATTTAGAATTAATGTTCTCTTTACATCAAACTTTCCATTTTTCAATCATATCTGTTCTTTTTGGAAAGCATTAAGAACTTAATTTCCGATTTTTTGTATTGAGCGAGTTATTATACTTGCAGTTTTTTTATTGAACATGACGACATCACGATGAACAATATAAATTTCTTATAAATACGATAAAGAAAGACCGAATCGGTCAAAGTTAGATGTTTCGAGAATAATACATTATATATTCTTTTATTAAATTAATTTATTCCAGATATATAATTGCGAGCTGATAACATTCGGATTCAACGACAATTATTCTGAAACGCTAATAATCCCCCCTAAATAGATTAGAAAAAAAGAAAGAGACTCATTCCGAAAAATATTACCTCAAGGGTTCGAACCTGGGATCTTTCGACTTTCCGGGAAGAGTGTCTTTAAAACCTGATTTATATTGGCCGTAATCGTATACCGGTAACTTAAAGACTATAAATTTATGCCGTAAATTTTGATGTTCTGGTTTATAACGATTTATTGTACAAATATGAAAATCTTTCCACTAAGGTTATTAATTTAATATCTCTATTAACTGTTTCGTTTATTTCCATCTTAGCTCATATCAAAGCTGTACAGAAATGATATAGAATCGGTCACAGTGGTCACACAAGTGCAAACTTGTAAATTTTGACTAACTTCTACATGATCACTTGCCGCTAAAGATAAAGTTTAGTTAACTTTACGGATACAGCATAAGTTACTAACATCCGGCAAGTTAGTATGAACGAAAGCATTGAAATCCTATGGTTGAACTTTACCGGCACTGGCATAAGTTGACGGTTACAGCTATTATAAATCAGGCTTTCATCTCTCTTTACGCTGAAAATTAATATCCAACTTCTAGCGTCAATTTTGACTTTATGATGAGTGATTTATATGTGTTCATGAAATTATTGACATCATCGTTATCAAGTGATGATGTCGAATTAATATTGATAGAACATAAAAAAAATGCAGAACGAAAATTAAATTACATTGACGAGATTGTGCGAAAAATGTCCGATGAAACAGTGAGTTTTACATGTTAAATTAAAACTATAGTAATTTATAATTTATTATACAAAATGTTTTTTTATAGTTTCAGAGTCATTTCCGAATATCGCGGGCGATGTTCTATGAAATTATAGAGAGATTCGAACTGTCAACATTCTATTCGAGTGACAAGTTTCATGGTGGAACGCCAATTTCGTCAGCAGAAAAACATGTGTTAATGTTTTTATGGTCAGTATAATAATAGTAACTTAATTAAGTTAGTATAATAATAATAGTGAGATAAAAGAAAATGAATTGAGAACATACATGTATGTACATCGATTTAATTTCCTTCAAATTTCTTTTAATTTTCAAGATTTGCAGGAAACAAATGCTCACTTAGACAAGTAGGAGATCGATTTAACTTAAGCATTTCAACTTGTGAGAGTATGCTACAAAGAGTGATGGATTTTCTGAAAGATATTGCAAAAGAAGTAATTACATTTTCGCATACTTCGGAAGAGAAACATGTTGTTTCCGAAAATTTTAAAAAGATAATATTCCATTAATATTCCATTTTTATTTTTTATTATGTAAACAATTGTACTACTTTTTACGTCCTCTTTCATTCAATTATTAAGACTAGAATTCCTTTTTCTTTTTTCCCCTTGCCTTAAGTAAGCAATAAATATATATGGACAATTATCAACATAACTTGCCTCGCTTGTAAAAAGAACAGATGTTGAGTAACTTCTTGTAGTTCTTCAGCTAAATTCTCAGGATAAAATTTTAAGAACATGAATGATGTCGTTGGTTGCTGCAAAATGCCTGGATTTTGCACTTTTTTCTAATTTTAACCAAGAAATAAAGTCCTTTTCGTATTGAAGTCCAAAATATCATATTTTTTTCAGTCTTATATTACACGACACACCAAATCAAACAAATCTATTTGTTAAGCTCTAAATTAAATTCAATTTGTACATCCGGGGTGCAGACTGACGGAAAATCTCCGGGACTTTTTCCTTCGGAACGGTAACATCTTATTTCTTGCTGTGTTTGTTCAACATCATAAAAGACACGTTGTCGATCGCTATGTTATGAAAGCACTCGATTATATGACAAATTAGATTTCTAAAGACTTCTAATTAGACGCCGCTAAAATATTGAATACGGCACATTTTCAACATATGTACGAAACAAGTATTAATCGACGAGCACGGCGATTTGTTTCAAGTTTCAAGCGTCTGATATCTTTTCGCGTGCTATTCGCATAGTCATATATCATCCAATTCACAAATTCCATACGACATTGTGTTGTGTATTTGATATTTTCATATACATAGTTGATACGTGCATATGTCTATCGTATATCATGCAAGCTGCATCACGGAATTGTTTAGAATTTTTGTCATATCATTACGACCGTACTTTGCTCGATATTGTTTTTAAACTAATATTGTTAATAATGTAAAAAATTTGTAAAAAGTAATCTCGAATATAAGGAATTATCTCGAATAAAAGGAATTATGGCCTTAATGATGCGTATCAATATCATTAAAATATCTATATTTAAAAAAAAGTTATACATTTAAAAGACAAATAACACTTATTTGTTAAGATTACTGGTTTTGAAGGTGTAATTGGATGTATTGATGGTTCGTACATCCACATTCGTACTCCTGCACACAAATTACGAACAACCTCTGCAAACAGACATAATATGACAAGCATAGTTTTACAAGCAGTATGCAATGATAGAAAAAAAAATTTGTAGATGTCTTCATAGGAGTTCCTGGAAAACTTCATGATAGTTGAATTTTTAAATTATCATTTTTAAAACAGGATATAAAGGAGATTTGCGAAAATGGAAAATTCCATTTATTAGGTGACAGCGCTTATCCTATAAAAAATTTCTCATTATACACCTTGCAAAGATTTGGGAAATTTAACACCATCACACGCACAATTCAACGAAAAATTATCGGCAACTAGAGTAAAAATCGAAAATGCATTTGGATGGTTAAAAATTAGATTTCGACAGCTAATGTTATTGGATTTTCACACTGTTCATAAAATGTAGATTTATCATAGCATGTTGTGTATTACATAACATATGTATCGATGCAAATGATTTATTTTGATATGATGACACAATTAACAAAGAACAGTTCAATGAGCCTATAGGATTTGAAGATAACGAAACTGTATTGAAACAACAGGGTGAAAATAAACGCGATGAAATCAGCAACTGTATGAATAGACGACTGTAAATAAATTGTTATTTTATGTTTCACTTACTATTCACGCACCCAGGTAGAACACGGAGTCATAATTAAGTCATAATGGTATCACAGGACGTCATCATGATGTCATTTGATACCAAAAAATTGACTTATAAGTGACGAATGAGGTCATGATGATGTCTTCATGACTTTTGTGTTCTACTTGGGCACGTAAGACATTTTATTAACCTCCAGTGTACCAGAGAGATAGCATCACAAATAAAAATCGATTCTCAAAAATTCTCTTTTGTTAATTCTATAAAACATACCTCAAGTATTTGATTACATAGATTTTTATATCCAATCCTTTAAAAACTTATAGGCGGTTAATACTATATGTGACTACATTTTTTGTACAAAGGTCAGGTACAAAAGTCTTATACATTTGGAACACATTTAAAACTTAAACCTTTTTTAAATCTCAATTCTATGGAAACTTAAACATCTATAAACTATTAGATTGCATTGAGGTTTCAACTCTTATAAAACTTAAAACTTAATTATACTGGAAAATTCGAAACTGGAACCTTAAATTCTAAATCACTTTTTTATCATAACTAAACAAAAATTACAGCCTTGTTGAATGTATATATTATATATATATAATATATATACACACGATATATATATGCAGAGTGTTTCAAAATTCATATGATCATTACTGCATGGCCTATAAATTGGAATTTTTTCTTTCATGCATGTAAGGGACCAACTTGTTTGGTTATATATTTGTTCAACAAATCCATTTTTTCTTTGTGCCTTCTTTCTTTACCTTCTTCTTTTTTGGCATAAGCTTCTTGCAAAATTTCAGAAACAGATTTTTCGTTCTTTGTCTTCTTTTTTTTCTTTCTCTTAGCACGGAATCGTTAGGAGTTTTATTAATAATTGTACATTATGTACCTATCAGTATCTATATAATATAAATATAAAATACACAGAACAGAGAACATGAATTCGCAAGAAGGTAGAAAAAATATAGATTATTGAGAAATTATTGAGATTTTCAGATTATTGAGAAGTAAGATAAAAATTTAATAAATGGATTATTGTAATATACACATACCCAGATAGCAAAATGCTAGCAGTATGCCAGCAGTATGCCAGCAAACTTGATCATGACGTTACAGCAGATATCAAGCTGCTGCTTCCTCATTAAGCTTAGTTTCTAACAGCATAATCTGCCAACATAGAATGACTGTAGAAATGCAATAGAAATTGAGCATTCTTTGCTATAAGTATCGTGACGGCAAATACGTAGCAAATATTGGGTGAAGTTTGCCATTTCAAATACTAAAAGCAAAAAGACAGCAGAAATCAAGCATGATTTGACGTCACATTGTGACAGCGAAATCGTGACGAGATTACGTCACGAGTTACTATATCAAATATTGACAGCAAAACTACAGCAAAAATCGAGCACAGCATGCGTGATTGCAAAAACGTGGCAGATATAGAACGCGATCTGCTTTATCAGCTAATGAAGGCAAAAACGCAACAGAAATCGCTCACAATCTGTCATCACGTGTAATCGCAAAAATATATACAAAATTCAGCAAAAAATTACGTTCAATTTATGGGTTATGTAAAAAATATATTAATATTTTTAGGTTAGGAAAATAAATATATGTTTTTTTTATTAGCACGTTATTTAATTTATATTAATAAATATAAATTCCTAAAAGGAGTACATATAAATATTAACGAGCATATATATATATATATAAACGTTATATGTTTAACGTACATATTAAATTATTCGTTGTAATTGCATCAAAGTGCATAACCCCAGATCTACAATAGATGTTTAAGCCTTAAGGCGTAAGAAATTGACCAATTACAGTCGAATCTGAGAAGAATAAGCGACTGATTCGCCCATTTCTTATGGCTGAAGGCTTAAAACTCTATTGTAGATCCGGGGTAAGAGAATCAACCAATTAAAGCTTCTCTTTTTTGTGAATTGGAAGGAAAGGAAGGATTCTAATTGGTTAATAGCCGTAGCAAAGACTCTTGCATAACGCATAATGCATAGTACATAAGGGAATTAACCAATCGAAATTCTTTTTTTCCATGGAATGGCAGGAAAAGAAGAATTTAGATTGGTCAATTCCCTTATGTACTATTCATTATTGTACGTTTCCACTGAGCGCGTCACGTGTCTGTGCTGCGGCCTTTAATTTGACTCCGACGCCACAGAGAATCATCCCCTTCATTTTTGCTCCATCAATTGACGACCAAAAAGACTGCGGAATAGAGAATGCGTTATTGAAGTAACCAATCAGCGCTATTCGGAATGGCGCTGATTAGTTGCTTCAATGGCGCATTCTCTATTCCGCAGTCCTTTTCTGCACCGTGTGATTTCACCCTTATAGTTACTGTTAGGCTGGAATCAGACTACGCATTGAAGAATGAGAATGGAGATTGAAAGATTGAAGTTTGACCGATCAGAACAAAAGGAGCCAGAATTTCTTTGTCCTCATTGGTGAAATTTCAATCTTTAATCTTCAATCTCAATCTTCAATGCATAGTCTGATTCCGGCCTTAGGGGTTCCGCACAATAAAAGGAACAGGGAACAGAGAACAGAGAATAAGAATTTCAACCTATCAGAAATCATGTATTGTGGAATACACACTGTGAAATTCTTATTCTCTGTTCTCTGTTCCCTGTTCCTTTTATTGTGCGGAGTCCCTTACTCCGTGTATTGTAGACGACGCATTAAACTATAGGTTTGTTCGCGTCGCATCCTCCAACATGTTCCAATATGCTCCTACCATAACTCCTACTCACTCTATCAAGCGCGTTGGAGTAAGAGCTATGATAGAAGCATATTGGAACGTGTTGGAGCATGCGACGAGAACAAACTTTATAACTGTTTAATGTAGTTTTGTTAATATCCTTTAAACAGGGCTCGGCACGATTTACACTTCTCGGCCGATTTTCGGCTCGGCTCCGCCTTCTCATCTCATCACCCCGCGCGCAGTCCAAATGCCGCTTGACGTTTAGGAGCGTATGACGCTCGTAGACATGAGGTCCACCCCCTTAGGCCGCTCACGCTGTAAACTTCATTCTATATCTTTTTTTTCGTTCATTACATAATTAAAATAGAATGAAACAACGCGTAAGTGCCCAATCTTATGCGTTGCTTAATTTTATCTTAGTTATGTAATGAACGAAAAAAAGAAATAGAATGAAGTTTACAGCGTGAGCGCCCAAAGCGGGTGGACCTCGTATCTACGTGCGTCATATACGCTCCTAAATGTCGAGCGGCATTTGAATTGCGCGCGGGGTGATGAGGTGACAAGGCAGAGCAGAGTCAAAAATCGGCCAAGAAGTGCAAATCGTGCCGGGCCTTGCTTAAAACTAGAAATGAAGACGAGCTTTAAACTCATTGGTCATCAATTATAATATTATGTGGAAATACAGCTTTCATGGAGCAAAGTTGCATTTTCGCATAATGCGATTGATCAATCAATGAAATAATACAAATACACGTTTATTAATGTCGGACATAATTTTTTTTCATTGCTTTACACACAATTTATGTAAATATTTTCGCGATATATAACATTTCAGAATGAAAATGATGGTTTTATATATAATGTTGTTATAAAAACGGAAATAAAAATTGGAGCGAAAATGAAAATCAGAGCGTAGGTCAAGAATGTAAGGAAAGTAACAGAAATGAGGTTTGTAGGAGGTGAAAATTTGGAGAATAAAACAGAAAAAGCATAAAAACGCCATCTTTATATTTTGTTGTCCTAATTTTTGTTTCCTGAAAACTTTGTTTATGTTCCTGTCCATCTTTCCTTACATTTGCTTCATTTCTCACTTTCATTAGGATAATATCATCTATTATTAATATCTCTATCTTCTACTTTTTTACAATCTTTAAATTTTCTTCAACACGAAGTCAGATCCGTAGGAATATACACTTAATCCAATGCATCCGATCACTCTCGTGGAGAACTAACGGAGATTGTTTTGTTAAAAATTGACAATCTGTCTTAAGTTGGCGGGCAAATCCTTCAGCCAATCACATGCTTCGAACCATATTCAGTTCTCGAACTCATATTCAGAACTAATTGCGTTCAGAAAACTATGCTATTCCAACCGGGACAGATTTTCTGAACGCAATTAGTGATTGGACATAATTCGACTGGACATAAGCGTGTGATTGGCGCAGAGGTCAGGCTGGAGTCCCATGATGCGTATCGCGTAACCAATCAATTCACGAGATTACTACTGGTTTGATTGCGTTTATAGTCTGGAAATTTTTCGGCGCACAGTTTATAGAGCTAAAAAAAATCGTGAATTTAATAATCTATTAGCCAAATATTTATGATAATAAGCGGAAATTGATATCAATAAAAATTATCTTGGATATTCCTGTTGTATTTCAATTAATGCTCCATATTTGCCGAATATAAAGAAAGAGAATTAATAAAGAAAGTATTTAATATTATATATAATTAGCGAGTGTAGTATTAATTGCGGGAGTTTATAAATAAAATTTCTTGAATTTTTGCTATTACATGTGACGACAGATTATGCGCGATTTCTGCTGCGTTTTTATCTTCAATAACTGATAAAGCAGATCGCAATATACATATGCCGTGTTTTGGACAGTCACATCGTGACGGCACGCTGTGCCCGATTTTTGCTGTGTTTTTGCTGTCAGTATTTGATATAATGGCTGCGTTCAGCAGAACGACTAATTTAACATGACATCATGTCAAATCTAGCTTTTTGGTTCATTTCTTTTTATATATTGTGCCAACATATTATAATGTATGAATTTTGTTCTATTTATGCTGAATATATTTTGCTCAATTTTTCTAGCATTTTTAAAGCATGTTATGATGCAGTCTGACGAATTTTTGCTGTATTTTTGTTAACGCTAGTTGAAATGACAGATCGTGCTCGACTGCTGTCCGATTTTTGCCAACATAATATGTAGCATACATTTACAGTGCGTGCTTCCGACATGTCTAGCTATCTGGGTATATGTGTATACGTATATATATATATATATACAGGGTTGGTAAACGTTACTTTCCAGTTACTTTACCGTTACTTTTTGTAGTAAACAATTTGATGACGATGTTGCAATTTTTTATGACGGTAACGCTAACTAACTAAACACTAAGGTTATGCTAAAGATAGAAAAGTTACTTTGAAAAATAACTTGTCATCATTACGCGTTACTTACTGAAAAAAGTAATAAGTAACTACTAACGCGTAACGTTACTTGTTACAAAACACGAATAGAAAGTAATGTGTTAATGGAAATTAATGGAAAAAGGAGTTATATTTTTCAATAACGAATGACTTTTTCAACGTTAGAAGTAACGATTGACTTTTCTAACTCTGATGTTACCATTATCGTCATAAACAATTTACAATGTCATTACGAAATCGTGATTATAACAAAGTAACAGCGTTACAAGTAATGCGTTACTTGTCAACTCTGTGTACAGGATGTAGAAAAAGTCCCGGACCCCTTAAATATCTTGAAAAGTAATCATTTTTGAGAAAAATGTTTTATACAAAAGTTGTAGGGTTGAAAATGATCTATTGACTGACCTTATCAATTTGACCTTGGATGGCGCCACCAAGGCCAAGTCAAGGTCAAATCGATTTTTTAAACGAAACACCCTATTTTTGATTTTAGAATCTAATAGCTGAGGTCGGGAACTTTCCAAAATATTATAATAAATTCTCTTTTTAATCAGTACTTTTCAAGTTATGAGAGTTGAAAGTTACGGAACCGTCGACATTAGCATTATCTAAGGTATTACGTAGAAATTGCCCGACTGGATTTATGAGGCATGTATGTGCCCGCGAATGTCTGTATCTCTATCTCCTCCCTCCTAATCCTTTCCATTCCCTTTCCTTCTCCTCCCTTCCCCCTACTCTCCTACTCCTTTCCATCCCCTCTCCTTCCCTTCTACCCTTTCAACAAAGCTGGAGACATAAGCTAGAGATTTCTCCTGTCAAGTTCACTCTTTCTGTGACCTGCGATTGAGAAGGTATACTTTTTCGTGATACTCCGTTCTGAGATTGCTTATCGCCACATAGTTATCTTTGTTTATAAAGTATTTATTTAAAATACTTTATAATGCTTACTGAACAGGAGCGTATATCCCTTTTAATGATGCGAGGATGAGGTGATCGTAGGAGGTCTTACTCACATGTGATAAAACTTTTCAATCAAACTTTTAGGAATGAAGACAATGGTACATCTAAATCAACTGTCATTCGTTTGAGCATTTGTCATTCCTTTAACCCAGCTCGACTTACCTACCAGTTTTTAGTTACATTCTCGGCTAGACCCCACGGGGATCTGAACTTCGTCAAGTTATATCTCTGAATAGAAAACATATTTTTAACTTATCACATGCAAAATTGATATCTCTAGAGTAAGACAAAAACAAATAAACAAAGATGAAACAAATATTTTATTCTTAAATTATACATCATAAAAAGTTAAAGTCTGAATTGTAATGTGAAAAATCGCATTAGATACGTTATATCCCAGTATGGCGAGCTAGGATTAAAAGAATATTACATATTATAGCAAATACTCAAAGTCCCTCCGCAGTCTGACAATGTGCTAGACGATTATAAAAACTTAAGACTGCATTTCTACAGAATTCGCGAGGTATGATTCTGAATTCATTTATTATTTGTTGATGCAAATCATTAAGATTTCGAGATTTAGTATTATAACTCACTAAATAAAAGAAGGGCTACGAGCCAATTATAATGTAAAATATTTAATAATTTAAAATTCGTACATACAAACGTTTCGACACCGATCGGGTCATTTTCAATGTAAAACAACAAGCAATATTACATAAATTATCGGAATATTCGGTCACATTATAATGTCCAGTAAAAACGTCGGTTATTTTGTATTC
>NW_017257997.1:29378-31338 GCF_001594055.1 Mycetomoellerius zeteki
AGTTATATTTAATAAAAGGTAAGCCATAATACTATTAGAGAGAACATTTATCCTCGACGATGTCAAGCGACGTTATGACAAAAAGGAAACAAGGAAATAGGAAAGATAATTGAAAGGGGACAAAGGACAATGTTAAGAAGGGAAAAGAGATTGAATAATGTTTAGATATGATTCTGGCAGAGAATCTATGTCATTTTGTTTGTTTATCCCATGTTTTTGTTATTTTATGTGAACCATCTCCGATATTAATTTCTTATTAAAAGAAGCTTCTCTGTCTAAAATTTCAACATTGCCCCAGTCGAAATTATGATTCTGGTCAATGCGGTGACTTGTAATTACCGTTGGAGATTTTGACTTCTTATTAATATCAGAGACATGTTCGTGCAATCTTGTCTTTAACTGTCTTTTGGTCTGACCACGTAACTAGCTTCATAGTCATCACAAGAGATCTTATAAACAACATTTTGATTGCATAAGGGATCGAATTGATCTTTGCCCTTTCTAATAAAATTTTTTAATGAATTTGGTATCGAGAAGGCCAACTTACAATGAAACCTATTTGCAATTGGAGTAAACTTTTCCGATACCGAACTCACGTAAGATATCGTGAAAAATTTCTCCTTGATCTTTTTCTCGACCGTTCCACTCTTATTAATGTGGAACTTTATTCTTTTTTGTATTGAAGAAAAAATAAACTCTAGTGGATAACCGTTATTTAAAAATATATTTATTGCCTTAATTAAATTGTTTTGCTGGAAACGTGGATGACATAACTGTTGTGCCGCTACTACCATGGCACGGTTCGAGGATCCACAAGGACTTGGGAGCACAATAACAAAGACACTATCTTGTGTAGTTTTATTAGAAATATAGATTTATTTTCACTCTATTTCACAGTGTCACATTTAATTGAAATCACTTAGTTGTATCTGCGTCGCGATATACGTATATATACTTTCTAATAAAGTTGACGGACAAAGTAACGCGACGTCTTTATTAGTCGCGCTTTTATCCTATATTTTCGGGGCAACCTTGGGCCTTCCGAGTTGGCCCGTCAATGTTTCGCTTATCGCTTATCGCTCGGACGAGGTCAGCTTCCGCGCAACATCTTGAGTCCGTGTTTCTATAGTTTAATATTTATTTCCGCTCAGGGTCTTCTTTTATATTACTTTAATCGAGGAGCATAACAAAATTCTTCCATTGCGGCTTACCGATTCGAAAAGGGACAAGCACGTGAACCTCTTGTACATGCAGGTTCCACGGGACGATAACATAGGACACTTCGCATGGATAAAGAATCTATCCGTCTTGTGAGCTTGCAACTTACAAGTTGCTAGTAAAAAAGTTGTTAGTAAAAAAGAACACAAGAAATATATATATATACTTTTGCGATAGGTATGTGTATACATTTAATAAACATAAAAAAAATAAAATAAATTTTATAAATATTTTAGCAATATTCTCTTTGTAAATATAATAATTTCTTTTTTTTTTTCAGATGCCTGCACTATCTTAGCTCGAACATAAAATTGGAACTTCACAGCGAAGACTGTGAAAAATTAAATGACTGCGCAATCAAGCTGCCGAGTGAAGACAACAAGTGGTTGAGCTTCAACAACCACTGCAGAAAAGAGCGTGTTCCATTTGTCGTGTATGCCGACCCATGATGTAATAAGACAGGTGAACCAAGTAGAAGAATGCGCAGTAACCAATTTTGTCAGCCAATAAGAAATCTATCCAAAGTGCAAAAAGCAATATGGCTGCCTCTATGATACGGGACGTGGGCCTGATTAGGTTAGCTCTTACGCCGTAGTCGACGTTGTGAATTAGTAAGTGGCTACGGTTACACCGTGCATTTAGGCCGCGGCCTATACAATAGATGTCTTTGTTTATTCTGTATATTAAACAAAGACATCTATCGTATAGGCCGCGGCCTAAATGCACGGTGTAACCGTAGCCA
>NW_017257997.1:32793-33613 GCF_001594055.1 Mycetomoellerius zeteki
AGTAATAAAGCAAAATGTGCCGAAAATGCACCTTATTCTCCGACATGTTCACAGGCATGTAGCACAAACAAAACCAATGAAACCAAATTTGACAGATGAAAAGAGCGGACTGTCACCTTTCCAAAACATATTTGGATTACCCGATTAGGCAACCAGAACCGGAGATATTCGGAAAAAATTTGCACTAACCTATTTTGTACTAACAAAAACTGAACGAATATATGGATCCACCCAATATTTTACTTATTAATTTATTGATCAATGTATCTATAATATTTATAATTATTTTACTTTTATTATGTATTTTTATTATTTTACGAGGCTTTTATAACAGTATTTTCATATTATATATTTACAAATGTTTTTATTTACATTTTTATCATACACACTTATCAATGTTGCCTTTGAAAATTGCGCTGCATTTTGGACAGATTCCTGATTGGCTGGCTTATTGCTTGGTCGCCATGATGCGCGTTGGTTCACCTGTCTTATTACATCATGTGCCGACCTAGAATGCACCTTGGAGAAGACGAAGACAGACATGGAAACCACGAAGTAAAAGTAAGGAGACCGAACTCGGGTCGGCTAGGGAGGAAAAAATAGCCCTGAGTAATGTGCGCTAGGGGAGGGAATCCGCTGGAAGAAACTGACTTTCCAACTCGCGTCAATGTGTTATCGTCCCGTTCATGATCATGTCGGTGTGAACATTTTATTTGTGGAAGTGTGTTGTTGTTTACTATAGTATACGGAAGGTAACCTCGGGGAGTCGCGATCGCGAGTTGGTAGTGAGTGGACGTACTTGTGCTTCTCTCGTTTGTTA
>NW_017257998.1:0-3192 GCF_001594055.1 Mycetomoellerius zeteki
AATTGGAAATCTATTAAAGTATTAGGTTGATGCAAAAAAAATATCGATTTTCGATATTATAAAATGATAGATTTTTCTTTTCCAATATATTCTATTATGTTTTTAAAAAGTTAGCGATTATATCATTTGATAGAGCGAAGTTTCAGCTTTAAGGGGATGCTGGAGTGACCAAATTATCACATTACAGTCGTACAAAACTCTTTGAATTGACTAAACGGAATAAAAAATCCTTTACAAGATTACAGTAGACGCAAAACTAGGAGGTGGAGCAATGGATGTTATATTAAAATCGAGAGTATGTTAAAAAATTTTTTAACTTTTTTTTATTTTAGTACAAGGTCCACTGCATCAGCTCCTAATTTTGCGTCTACTTCAATCCTATAATAGGATTTTTTATTCCATTCAGTCAATTCAAAGATTTTTATACGACTGTAACGTAATAATTTGGCCACTCCAGCATCCCTTTAAAAATCTATATTTTTTTATTGCAATATAATGATTTTTAACGGAGTTATGGACAGTCAAAGTCCGAATGCTACTTTTACTTAATCCGCGAGTAACTCAGGAACAAGAAATCGTAGGAACATTATTAAAAAACGATATTGTAGAGAAAACTTCAATCTTTCACGAAAGATAGCCAAAAATTTTTTGTACTTTTGGGGGGGATGGCACGTAATCTATAAAGTGAAAAGAAATTTTTTCATATTTTTCAGCTGGTAGTTTTCTATATGTAAAAATTATCAAACTCACATAAATTCAAAAAATGTAGTAAGTTTTTGGAAATAGAGTTTTCAGGCCCTTTAAAATCCTTTTTTAAATTTAAATTTTGTTCATTTTTTAATGAAGTTACGACTGCTCTTAGTTGCAATACAGAAAAACCTGCATTTCTTTGCATCAACCTAATTCATTAACACGTTAGTTTACAAAAACTTACACTATCATCGAACGCCGCTTCTAAATCGTTTAATATGATACATTCTTCATCGGTATGTGTAGAAGTAATGGATATCGGTGATTGTGCCGTCGTCACATTGGATATATCAAACATATTTGTGTATTCGCAAATAACAAATTCCTTAATTTGCATCCCCGCAAACAGCTGACCTCGTATATAGACAAGTTGATCTTCGCTAGATTTGACAATGCTCGTATATTCAATAACGGCGATATCTGATATTTTGTTTACATTAGGTATATTTACCTGAAATCGCAAAATTTTTTAGTTTATTGTGTTTTATTTGTTCCTTTTATCATGGAAATTACAAACAACGACAATTAAATAATTCACCATAAAAGGAGATAAAATTTCGTCAGTAAAGAATGTACTCAATTGGTTATAATAGTTAGCACCCCAGGCATAGACCTTTCCTTTATCAGTGAGGACAAGTGTATGGAAGTGTCCACAAACAACCTTAACTAAAATATCGAAATTAGAGAAATTTGATTACTTAATAGTGTCACATTCATAAATTCAAGATTTACTATATATTTTCACTTTTTTAGATTAATATAAGAGTTTTAAAGAGAAATATATTACCAACTGTTTTGCCTGATAATTCGATCACTTTACATGGATCTGTCATAAAATCGTCTTCATATTCATCAGATCTTTTAAGCAAATCATATTTATTAGACAAACCCCATTCATACACTTCATTGTTATTACTAATAACCACATAAAAATGTTGTCCGCAAGCAACGTTTGTGATTTTTCCTTTGATATTTATCTGTCTGATATAATTGCGGACTCTGCGGTTAGGTTTATTCCACCAAATATGGAGTGGAGTTAAGTAATATATCTAAATTAAATGATCACAATATTTTTAAATTAAATCCGTATATTTAAATAAATTCAATATAAATTATTATTCTTATATTAATTGTAATATTTTATTCATAATTTACCTTTCCATCATCAGTTAAAACCAGAGAGTTAACGGGATGAAATACGGTTTTTACAATGCGTATGTTGGTCCAGTCGTTTCCATCAGGCCAATAACGGACATCAAATAATTTGCCTAATTCTTCGAACACCGTTAAGTTGCTTCTCCAATAATATTTCTTTTAAAGATAGTTAAAGATTATCATAGGTTTTACTTATTGTATATTTTACATTATATATATGCTTATTTCGTACTATGATTAATTCGATTAACAGTGTTAAAAAATAAAATAATATTATATAATGTAAATATAAAGCAAAGAGCACCGCTAAATCCCGTTCTTCGTCCTTGATATTAACTGTTGGTAGTTAACGATATCGACAACTGTCGGTAGCCGCGTATTTATACAGATTCGAGTAATACCTTAGAATCCCTATTCTGGAACTCTTAACAATAATGTCGATATCAATATTTTGTCGATGCGCAGATATTTGATATATTTTTTATTCCTGCACTATACGATATTAAAACTCTCTTTTTCGCTTTCAACAAATATGAAACATATAACTTTCTCACTTTAAGTTCCAAAAGTAGACACTAGTTCAGTCACAGAAAACAGACGTATTATAAAGCATGATGAAAAAGTTGCGCAACAACAATGTAACGGTACCAAACTATCGTTAAAAGTTACAGAATTGGGATACTGAGGTAATACTCTTTATAAGGATCTATCTTCTGTAACTTATTATAACAGTACCGACATAGAGTATGTAAAAAATGTTATAATCTACAGTACACATTCTAAATTTTTATAAAGACAAAATTTATCTTGTTATTTTAAAGAGTTCTATTATATTTATTTTTACATGTTTTATATATAACTAAATAAAAACAATTTTTATTATTTCTCTACCTATAATTCAATTCCTAAATATAGAAAAATATTTAAAATATATTGAATAATAATTAGTTATTTTTTACAAATATCAAATATTTTTTTATCATAATATAAATTTTTATGTAATATACCTCTCCATCTTCAGTAATTAAAAAAATTATAAATGAACTAGAACACTGTATCCAGAAGTTGCAAACGAGAAACTTTAGCTTTTTACCAAACATGAAGTCTATTTCTGACGGTGCCCTATAACAATCTATGATTCCCTTGAAATTCTCATATTTAAAGCACGACTTTAGAGCAAGCCTTAAACAAAAAAAATTGTAATGTTATAAAGTATATACTGTCATAAAAAAATAGTTAATCAACGAAATAATTTACAGCTGTTGTCTTCGCGAGAAAAACAAGTAA
>NW_017257998.1:3277-4541 GCF_001594055.1 Mycetomoellerius zeteki
AAATTATATATATATATATATATACAACAAAGAGTAATCTTATTATTATAATGATGTTTGCACAATGTATTAAATCCGATTCTGAATGCATGATTAACGTCTATTTCTGACTGACCATGCATCATTATTCCGAAATTAATAAGTAGTCGTGTATTCCTACAAAAATTACAAGAACAGTAAAACTATAAACTTACGCATATTTGTATGCAGATAAAATATCTTCTGTTTCCGTGGCTGTAATGTCTGTCATGATAATTAAAATGTATTACTATTGAACGGTGATACTGTGTATTACGTCATATCGCAATGCACGAAATATATATTAACGCTTGGAAATGAAAGAAACAAATAAAATGATCGAATGACCTTTTCCTTTAGAACCAATGTCCTTTGTTTAGAACCAATAAGAGGACAATCTTATAGCTATATACAGCTATAACTGCTGAAACATAATAAGAGTACAGTAGTATGAGTGATTTTACACGCACACGCACGAACACACGCATACGGACATGCGCACACACAGTGTCTTAGAATGAGGGACTATGGCTTTCCTTTTAAAGTCTATTGTCATGATACTAGAAATCGGTCCGAGATCTCGAACAGAGACGGAACTAACCAATCACATTTGAATAATTCGATAACATAACTAATGTGCAATTTGACAGTTCCTTTATCATCCGAGATCTCGAACTGATTTCTAATACCGTGCAGCATCGTGGACATAAGGTTTCAGAAACACATACATTATTCTATCTTTCCTGATATTCAATAAATAATAAAAATGAAACGACATTTGTATTAACTTTATGTCTCCTACTTAAGGAGAACAAGAAAATCAAAATAATCAATTTGAAATTATATTGATAAATTTATGTCATTTTTAAACCAATGAGAAATGACAATGGAACCGACATCGCATCGATGATTCCCTTGTTACTTTTCAGTGGGAATAAACTACGAATACGAATGTTTAAAAACGATTTTTGTTAAACATGGCAACGTACTAAACGCGGGTAATCTAATTCTAAATGATTAATTCGTCCATGCATCCGAGGGGCATTTCACTCTCGAGTCAAATAATTATCGTTGCTAGACTTTCGCTGACTCGCTCCTTATTTTCATTGGGAGTCCTTGTTTAACCTATAGGTTGAACAAAGATCTATCGTATAGGTCGCGGACTAAGTGCACGGTGTAAACCAAGCTGTTGATGCTGACTTCGTGCTGACTTAACGTTTTTAAACGCACCGACTCGTTAAGACTC
>NW_017257999.1:0-986 GCF_001594055.1 Mycetomoellerius zeteki
TTATAGGAGAGATCATGTAAAAAAAGTTACCTCAAAACGCTGCCATGTTCGTCGATTATTTCCTGATTTAGAATTATGATCCTTAATCGATTTATAGGTTCTTTTCAAACTTTTAAATTTTGAGGCACACTGAAATTCTATAACATTGTATTTTTTTTTCTTCAATAGTTCAAAAATTAATTGCCAACATTTCTTATGGGAACATTTCCCATTAGTGAACTTTTCTTTCATCTCCTCATATGTTTGTAATAAAAGAAGCACAAACGCATCTTGTCATCGAAATAGAGAACCTATGTAAATATAATATAGAATTAAACATATCTTTGTTAAAAAATAATTAACAAAGTTAAAAGTAAACACAATATTAAAATAAAAAGAGATATTAAAGAAAATAACCATTCAAAGATTTAAAACTTACTCTCTTTACTGTTGTCTGTTGACTAAATAACACTATTTATATCAGAGGCTTCTGACATTGAATCAAACTTTGTATTACATATATTTAAGGGGGTAGTCTGCTTTACAAGGCCAAAAAATAGCAATATTTTGGGAATTTTTTTAGAAGGGAAAAAATAATTAAGCTTCTTAAACGTTTATGCCTCATTTTAATATGTATTCAAAGGGTATAAAGTGAATTTTTATGGAGCAATTTAATAGAAAATGGCGGATGTAGAGGCTATTGTGTGGAGCGCCTCGGCTCTGGAGTTGTCCATCTGCGTACACGATGCCGCTCGCAATTCTTGTCTGAAATGAAAAAATTAAACTGATTATTAATTTAGACATGTATATCTTCTATATGAACTTAAAAAATTCCGAAAAAGAGGCATAATGATGATTATTTGTAGTTTGAACACAAATTATGCATTTTTACATGTTTAAATTTGACTTTGACCTGATGTAAAAATTATTAAAAAAGACTTTTTTAATAATTTTTTTAGTTCATATAGAAGGGAATTTAGTTGTGAAGAGAATGCACTTTGGCTTTT
>NW_017257999.1:1597-11006 GCF_001594055.1 Mycetomoellerius zeteki
GAAGTTTGGCCATTTAAATTCGGAACACCCCATAGAATATTTAAAAAATTTAATTAAAATTGTCCGATAAAATAGATATATTAATAAATGAGATTATTATATTATATTATGATTTATTTAAATATACTCACAATTATTTATTATAGTTAAGAGAAATTATACTACTCATACTTAACAATTTTTTAAACTAAAATGCTTATGTATAAAATGTTCATACATGAATATATGATCAGTTTTTTTCGATGTTAGATAGCTTATGCAGATAACCCTAAAGAATTACAAATTCTATACAAAAACTTAAACGAGCATGCAAAGGAATTGCTAAAATAGGAAGCGAGTAAGTGTGAAATGTTAAGATTGAACATTAAATATTGAATATTAAGTTACTATAGAAAATTAGTTGCACTTTTTTTTGCATTTGACATAAAATTAAAAAAAAATTAACTTTTAAAAACATACTTCTAATTCAAATTATATTAATCAAAATTTTGTTGTTAGCTAATATAGGGGAAATTTAGGAAATACACAAAAATGATAACATATTTTAACTTACGTATCCAATAAAATAAAGAATTCGTAGAATGAAATACTTAATTCCAACAATAAAAATGACATAAACAGACATAGCGTTTTCTACATTTCAATCATGGCTGCCAAATTAAAATGGAATAGCAGAATGTCACAAGGATTATATACATTGCTTATAAAAATGCTGCTCTGACAACTAAAAGAACAATTACATAATAATTGTAACAACTAATTCTGGTTTTCCCTATTTTAAAAGAAAATCCTCACTATTGTTAAAAGTCTATTTTATTCAATTTTATTAAAATAAAGTTAAATAAATATACTGAGTAATAAAATTTAAAATAAAGAGTAGAGGAGAGCGGGGCTAGCAGACTCATTTTTCAGTTTTGAATTTTTACAGATGAAATTAAGAGACTTACAAAAAAAAATGAATTCTACACCAATTACTACATACATTTGGGGAGGATCCAGTTTGTCTACAAAACAATTGCCTACAGTTTCGTTTGCACACAGCAATATTGCATACAACTTGTTGCACACACGACATTATTGCACATAGCACATTGCATACACTACAATATTGCACACAGCGTATTGCACACATAACAATATTGCACACAGCACATTACACGCATGACGCTATTGGCCTAGTTTACATTATGCACTTGGTACAATTGCAACTGGCCAATGTCGTGTGTGCAATGTGCTGTGTACAATATTGTCCTGTATGGAATACACTGTGTGCAATAATGTCGTGTGTGTAGTACGCTGTGTGCAATATTGTCGTGTGTACAATACGCTGTGTGCAATATTGCTATGTGCAAACGAAGTCCTCCCATCATTTTGACTACACTGAACATACCAATGTCATCATCAACTCTGAAAATGTACGAAAGAATTGTGGGACCTGCAATTGAATCTGTCGTTATGGAGAGTAGAGCCAGCATTGATCTCGAAAAAAAATTATCAATTGATGTATTTACAAAGGAAAAGTAAATCAATGAAATAAATGTTGCAATATTTTGACATTGCATTAGCTATTATATTTTGTTTTGGTGATAATAGTTTTAATTGTGCCCAGTTTTTTATTTTTTATTATTTGTATAATATAATGAGTAAAATTGCAAATAGTTAATTTGAATTATTTTATACACTTTACACAAAAATAATTTATTAGATAACTCACTGATGTTTATCTCAATGAAGAATAAAAATGATTTTTCTCAATCATATAAAGTGTTATATTATAGTTACTGTACATTTCCTTTCATTTCATTCTATTTACTTCTTAATAAGGAAATGTTTTGATTATTTTTTTTCTCACGGAATATTAGAGATCCGGGTTCGACTCCCGGCTGAGATAATATTTTTCGCAATAAATTTATTTACAAATTTTCAGCATTAACATCTTTTTAATATGATCCAGAATTGAGCATCAAATTATTAAATAGCTTGTCGATTTAATTTGTGATATTACTACAGTAATTCAGTTGCGTTTCTAAGTCCGAAAAATTAATTAATTTGGTGTGTTTCGGAAACTTACATATGTAATATATAAATTCACATTAAAATTATTTAAGCATCTAAGATCTAGCCGTTATAGACGGCCGTTATAGTCTTCGACCGTTATAAACTTTAATTCTTAGTTGTATTCACATTATACACAGGCATAATAAATCATTTATTATTGTTTATTTTTTTATCGAACCGGTAAATAAGAATAGTTATTAAAAATAAGAATAATCATTCTACAAAAATAGTAACGAAATATGCTATTTCAAGATTTCTACGCATCTGAGTTACAGATGCGTGAATATGAGTGACCTTGAGAATGAAGAAAGTAATGTAGTAGAATCAGGAAATATTGTAGAGAAAAGAAAAGTAATGTAGTTGTGACTAATGAGCTATCTTCGAAGTGTAATAATCGTCGACGCTGGCTCGCTGAGAAAAAAACAGCACAGGATGTCGCGTTCCGAGAGGTGTGAATGTCGCGTAACTTATTCTTGTGTTTTGTCTTGGTCTTCCCTTCTTAAACTTAGCAGGAGAGAGCAGCCCAAAGTTCAACTTTATATATTAGTTAACCTTCCATCAGCGGACGCAGGGTCTCGCGAAACCTGCGAGTTAGAATTGTTTCCTTTTTTCATCTGTAAAGAAAATGAATAAGTGGATATTTATTTCTATGATAAATACGTGTTTTCATTTCACCTTCTACATATTTAAAATAATTTACTACATATTATAACAAACAATTAAATATTTTAAAATAATATCACTCCTGGGTCACATTTGATCCTGCGTTCACCGTGCGTGCGAGTGTCACGACGTCCGCTGTGCGAGGGTTAATTCTGTGATCATGGCGCCTTCGTGATTTACAATTTAATTTTATTCTTATTTATATCTTGACGGGGCCCCTCCTTATTGATTTTATTTATTCATTTATATACTCGATTTTACTTTCGTAATTTTCGTTGTTATTTAGCTTTACTATTTATTCTCTTTCTCTTTTCCTATTTTCTACTTCTTTTTTCTATTTGTTATGTACTTTTGTACTTTTAACTTCGTTTTGATATTTTTATATTTTATTATAATTTTTTTAAATTATACATTTCTGTTTATGGGACCTTGACCATCCGAGTGTGATTGCCGCGTATAACTATATTGTATCTTATACGAGTATGAGTGTGGGCGATATAAAATATGTATTTAATATCATATTACTAAATTTTACACTATACCAGAATATAAAATTCAATTTCTTTTGTCTCATTTTCCGCTGGACTTGAAATCTAATCTTATTCTGCATTAATGCAGTAAAGCATGCTCCCGCCCATAGACAGATAGATAATCCGACTTACTGATGTATATACGTTGTGGAAGCATTCTGTATATATTTAATCATTCCAAGGAAAAATGTCTCTCTGGGGAACTTCTTTGAAAAATATAACAGTTTCTTTTATGCTGAATAAAATAATTTGTGTTAAAATAATTTTTGTTATTTTGTATTGATTGTAATCATTTCTATATAGTTTTGATGTATCAAGAATATTGCGTTTGGCATCAACACTAGGTCTTATGAATGAACTGCAATGTATCTTCTCAGGATTTGCAGACACTCTCGATATTTTTCGGAAATACCTTCCAACCAAACAGAAAAAAAGAAAAAAAAAGCGCTCAACAAGCGCTAGTTATCTTTCGCTTAAAGATTTGCAAAGTGTTTATAATGCGGTTGAAAATGTTAAAATATTGCGAAAGTTAATTGTTAAAATCGGTATTAGAGATAATGTAATAAAAACAAATGCGAAAAGTTTATTACAAATAATAAAAGATAAAGAAATTTCGAACGAACATACATCTAACAAAACAAGTTTAAAATGTTTAACAGGTGTATCGGTTGATATGCTAACAAAAATATCCAAAGCTGGCATTAATTACACATTATTAAAAGAATCATATATAATATTGGCGAAAAGGAAGGCATAAGAATGTTGTTAGATGAAAATGTGGAAGGTCGACCGCGAGTAACGAAAAGCGAGAAAATTGGTACTGCAATTTGTAACAACTTTAATAAAATTTAATGCATTGGAATAAAGTATTACTTTAAAAATATAAATTATAATATAATTCTGTGTATATTACTTTTGTAAATGTATATGTAAAATTTTGTTAATAAAATAAAAAATTTTTTTAATTATAATAATTTTTTAATGATGTTATTTTATTAATCTAGTTAAAAATGGTTTATATATAGTATACATTTTATTTCAACAATTTTTCACTTTCCGACATTTTTATTTAATTATTATATTCCGCATAATCTGCTTATCTGCGTAAATCGAATATTTGAACTCGTTCATACATTTGCGCCCTTTGCAGCACTCAAATGTTTTCTAGCGATGTTGCCAGATTTATCTGTCACATACCATTATATTTCACACGATATTTTGCCACTTCAATAACATAGCTTATTCGATTGGACGCATTTAGTGCGCACTTGTGCACATTAAAGTCATCATTCCCAAAATAACGTAAAAATATGTTTACAAATAAACGTAGAAATCGATTAAATCGTGTAATACTTAACTCCCGGCCGAGGCATTATTTTTCGCAATAAGTTTATTAAATTTTTAAGTTGGGAATTTTGGAGGAATTATTAATATTTCAGATTTGATTGCGTTGAAAGTCCGACAATCATATTGGCACGCAATTATAATTTCTGAAAATTAATTCATTTAAAAATGAATTTAAAATAGTTCATCTTAACGTTCAGACCATTATTGGCGCTTCTTAATGTATTTAACATAAGCGGTCTTTCAATCTTATTATCCTCTCTTAAAATTGGCGTGTTACGAAGCCTCTTTTCGTTGAGGTTGTTAGAGTACTTCGTTTCCGTTGAAATGTCGTATTTAAAAGTTTTGGGAGTCGCCGATTTCGAATCCGGTCTCAAAATTTGAAAATTTAAAATGGTTGAACCAATATGGCGGTTTGAAGTTTTACGGAAATGCTAAAAGTCTTCCGATTTCCGCGAAATGTAGTATTGAAAGGTTTTCGGGGTTGTGCATGTACCGTGGTTACATTAGCGTTCGATAAAAAATAATTGTATTATAAAATTGTTTATGGTATTTAACTAAAGAATTCCATTCGCCATAGTGATTCAACCACTTTGAATTTTCAAATTTTCAATCCGCCATAACGATGAGGTCAGTTTTCTAATGCAAACATTTAGAATATAAATTCGTAACAATATATTTCATAATGTCTAAAAAGGAGAGTATAATGGAACAGCGCGCGCAGAGCGCGCGCAGAGAATGTGCTAGAGTTGTTTAAAATTTAAATTATCTTTAATAACTTTAAATTTAATTTCCTTTATTTTGTTAAAAAAACGAGCAATAAAATTTGCATTTAAATGAAGCCATGCGGAATTTTCTCAGAACATTTTCTCATTAATATTCACAAAGAATATCATAGAAAGGTCGAAAAAGAAGAAATTTGAAAGATTTTTGAATAAAATTTTTCACCATTTTACTCTGGAGTAGAGTAATACTCCAATTGTTTTAATTTGATCGTTTTCTCATTCAGCGATCAATTTTACATGGAAATATATCATTTTCAGACGATCGTAAAATTTTATTTTGCTCCGCAAATAAAATAACCTCTTTTAAACTTCAAACGTGCACAAAAAACACAAGTGCTTCGATATCACCAAACGAAATGCATGCTGCTACTAAATTTCATCTCTACTTTCATGGACAATTGGATTTTTTCGAATATGAAAAGTGCTGTCGCACAGTGTAATCATATGCTTGTTTGGAATTTGGAATTTGATTGTTACTGGACTCCTTGTTTTCCTATTGAATTTACATTTATAAAACATGAATTTGGTTCTGATGATAATGGAGATAGTGAGCTGTGATATGCATTAATTAATGGCGCTTTTGATTTATGATGATATTCAATTTCTGCATTACTTTCGCACATTCTATTTTTCTCAATAAATTTTAACGGTTGCTGCTTAAGTAATGCTTTACTCTGTAGTAGCTATTACTATATATGTCTAAATACTGTTTCCCTTCCTATTTGATTTATTCAGATATTTGTAACTCTAATTATTAACCCATTAAGGACCGCTGGTCAATTTTTCGACCAAAAAGTAGATCAACTTTGGGATGCGGAAAATTTTCAAACAAGTAGGCTCCTTAAGGGCATAATAGTTTGCCATTAAAAGGATTTTAAATTTTGAGAAAAAAAATTTGTCTTGGTCCCCCCCCTTAATGGGTTAAATATAAAACCAATGAACGTGTACACAGATTAATAGTAATCATCAAAATAACCTCACTTTACAAAGTTATATAAAATTATAATGTTATATAAAAAAAAAATATACACATTATTTCTACGCAACAACGTCCATATTCGCCAATGTTCGTTGTATTGTTTTTTTTTATATTGTAAGACGATTATAATTTATAAACAGTTGTAAAAACATTTCAAAAACTTGCAATGAATATTATATAAGACGAATAACATAAACTTTGCGTCGCAATATCTCCGTTCGTAAGGCACGTAGGAAAAAAATAAAAGCACTTTTATCATACAATCCGTGCGGTGGCTATCGATTGAGCGTACATAGAACGCGATCGATTCAGCCGTTTGAGATCCGATAATCTCGATTTAGCGCAACTCGTCGGTCCGCGTAAAGGAGGCACGGTAGTGTCGCTGCGCTTAGCTTAGCGCCGAGACACTACCGTGTCTCCAGATAAGTTGTATAAACGATACAAAATCTTAAAATGAATATCATATAATGACTAATTTATACACACGGCTTAGCCATCTGAATTTGCAAGATATCGATCGTGTAACTTTTTCCCTTGGGCGGAAATGTGAAGAGACAATTTTTTGTGTATATGTGTGTATATGTACATACATATTGGATTGGTCAGAAAATTCGTGCCGTTTTTTTTTAGCTCAAAATTGTATTTACAATATCTCTTCGTAAAAAATAAACGAAATTTAAATTTAAGAAAACGGTTTTGAAGCTTGAAAAGTTACTATATTTTTCGAGTATTCTGTGAGTTTGGTAATTTTTACATACATTTTTACTACGAGCTGAAAAAGATGGAAAATTTTCTTCTCACTTTGAGTCTGTCATTTGCCCAAAAAAAGTTTGCGAAAATTTTCGGCTTACCATTCAAGGGAAAGCTTAAAGTTTTCCTTATAAAATCGTTTTTTAAAAATGTTCCTAAGATTTTTTGTTACTGAGTTATCGCGAATTAAATAAAAGGAGCATTTGATTGCTCATAAGTTCGTTAAAAATCATCGTACCGCAATTTAAAAAACAAATTTTTAAAGCTAAAACTTTGCTCTATTGAATGGTATAATAACAACAATAAATATATTCTATGTACGCTCGTATAATTATATATTTGAGCTAAAAAAAAAAGGAACTTTCTGACCAACCCAATACAAACATAATTATTAGGCAAATTAATTATGTCAATAGTTTACAAGAATATACATTCTTATGTTTTTTCTCCCGTAATAACCATGTTATTTATAAAATATTTATAAATTATTAAGTTTTATGAATAAAAATTTCCGAAAACCTGAAGTCTCTGATTTTGCTACCGATTGGTACACTACTGCATTTCGGTGCGCTAATTATAAATATAATCATGAAAATTACCGATAAGATCATTTTCGAAATCAAATTTGGGAAAACCGATTTATTTGACATTTTTTCACATTTGACATTGAAAATGATCTTATCACTAATTTTCATGGTCATGTACATTATCAACATATCAAAATACAGTAATATAATAATTAAGTCTCGTGCCCCCAGGACGCCAGGAAGAAGAGAAGGTAGAATCAGATTCGCTTTCGATGAAAGTCGCGCGCTCCTAAACAGAGGAGGAGAGTCGTTTCGCGTAGAAAGTCGTACACCCCTCAGCAGGAGGTGAGATGAGGTGAAAGTGGCTTCGCATGGAAAGTCATACGCCCGCCCTTGGCAGAGAAGGAGGTGAGAATCGATCACACACACTCAATGATTTATACGTTTACACGGCTCGATTTACGCCGGAAGTTATAACATCCCAGTAAGCAAGAAACATTTTGGAACATTTCAACAACATTGTAGCAATGTTACAACGTTGCTGCAACGTTGTTGAAATGTTCCAAAATGTTTCTATACTCAGCTTTTAGTTTAAGTCTAGTTTAAAAGTTCAATTTTAAAATTTATTCTCGGTGAGGCTTAGAACGCTCGTCCGGAAAATAAGAAATCCGGGTTCGACTCCCGGCCGAGGTAATATTTTTCGCAATAAGAATTAATTTTATTTACAGATTTTAATATGTCACTCAGCATTATTAAGATAGTTCGAAGATGCGAAAAAGCATCAAATTGTTAAATTGCTAGTCAATTTAATTTGTGATATTACTGCGGTAGTTTAGCATTTCAAGACCGAAAAATCATTTCGGCGCGCGTTTCAAAGGACTACATACGTAATACATAAATTCACACGAAATCATACAAGCATTTAAGATCCAGCTAGACCGTTTAAGACATTGATTTCTATAGTTTATGTTATCACATATACGGTCCTACAATATATTATATTGTAAAATTTATTTTGTCTGCTGCTTGTTGAAAATGTCTAGTTGCACGGTACAGCACTTTTCATGAGAAGTTTAACAAACGCATGGTGCAATAATATTCAGCTAATAAACTTTGAATACTTTAACTTGATTAGCGTGCTTAGCTGGCGATGAGAAAGGTAAACTAGTTTATAGCAATTTAGGAATTAGAAATCAATTTACATTTTGTTCTGGTCCCCACTACTGGACTCATCAGTAAGGCAATGTAGTGGTGCCTTAAATGCCAGGGAGAATTTTAGATCGAGATCCCAATTAAAAGGAGTTCGTGTGGCTGTGGTGCTCACGAGAATCCGCGCGAGTCCTCGCTAAACCTTTGATGGCGAATCGTTATAGCAACATTCTGAAGTACTTATCTATGCATTTTACTAATAAATTGTGTCAGTATATCAGTCGTCAGAAAAGTATTGTGTAAACTGCACATAAGAAACGCGTTGTTGCATCGCAACTCTTGTAAAAATACAACATGAAACTACTTGCATAGTCGTAATGGCGCTTAATTTTGATACATAAAAATCATTTTGGTCATTTTTTCTTTTTATAACGCTTATGGACGGTCTTTCGCGGCAGAGTCGAATAAATCTATCGATCACAACTCGTGATTCCCGAGTGAAAAATGCACATAATTGCAGTATAAGTTTTAAAATTGATGTGACCAGATATTTAAGTCACGAGACAGTCCGATATTAAAATATGTACACGTCAGGTATTATATCCCGCAGATTGAAAAAACTCT
>NW_017257999.1:11033-22442 GCF_001594055.1 Mycetomoellerius zeteki
GTGTCTATTGGAAAGCATTTTCATGAATAGGTACAAAAAAGTCGGAGTTACCATTCTACACATTGAGTCGATCGTGTTACGTTCTTTTTTTATAAAATAATCTTTTAGCGAGAATTAAAAATCGTCGATCCGTTTTCGAGCGATTTTTCGATACGTCCACGTCAACAAAATATAACGCAAAAATCGATCGATCTTCATCCTTTGCTACTATTCGCGTCATATGTACGCCTCTAGGTAGTTTATTTTCATAGGACAATTTACTAGGGAAGATCCGCGGAGAGAAGGAATTAAGAGAGGAGAGAATGGATTGAGAGTAGAATCCTATATATAAAGAGAAACGACATCCCCCACCATCAGATCGGATCCTTATCTCCATCACTCCCTACGCCATCATATTTGGACCACTTTAGTGTCGTAAACATAAACATACTCCAACCACCAACATTGTACTCCGTTGACTCCGTTAGCGAAATGAGCTTTATATTTCATTACTTTAGATCTACAGTAGATATTTTAAGTCTTAAGCCGTAAAAAATTGACCAGTTACTTAATAAGGCTTATATAACGCATTAAATAGTGCAAACAACTCGACGGCCACGTGTGTCAACTGTGTAAACAGCTGCGATCATAATATGGCTGCTTCACTTAGGAGGGGATACCTAATCGAATACATATCAGGTTGCCAATCAGAAACTCGGACGTCAATGTCGTTTCTCTTTATATATAAGGCTATAATCAAGAGAAAGGAAAGTTTTAATTCGGGAAAGTTCGAAAATTTAAGGTGACAGGCATGTATATGAAGTGAAAACGGTTCCTATGCGATAGAGGTTTGCAAAACGTCTTCAACTCGGGCTCGAACTTGATAGTTCTATATTTCTCAGGCTTGATGTTCTATTAGGCGGAGTGGGGATAAATGAAATCGAAAAGGTGGGGAAGTACAATACAGTAGTAAGCTTGGTTTAAGAAGTAAGAGTAAGAAATAAAATTAATTTATTTCGCTTACGCCTACATCTACACCTACTCTAAACTCTTACATCTACTCTTACTTCTTAAATCAATCTTACTACGTGTATTATAAACGGGCTTTTAAAGCTCGAGCCCGACAGCTTGAGCTTGAAGTTATGACATTTCGCCTCTACTATGCGATCATTGTTTCCCTGTTGTCACAAGTAAAATTCGAAATCGCACGCCTCGTGAAAAATTTATAATACGAGGCTACACAATATACACGTCTCAAACCACTTCCGCAAAACGAAAACATACAAGCTTAAGCCCGGCGTGATCTTGCGACCAGCCACCTCCTTAGATTATTACGTATTACGATATAAGGAATGGGTAACGCGATGTGGCGATGCACGCATGTAGTAGGGTGCTCCTATTTTAATGTCCCACCCCAAATAACTTTTTTATTTTTGATCTTAGAAAAAAATGTTTCAGACAAAAGTTGTATGGCTTTGAGGGGGACATAAGATGGTGTTATTAGTTTGACCTTGAATAGTTGTTTGAAAGTCACGCGAAGGTTACCTTCAATTTCTTAAGTGGAAACCCTTATTTTTCATTGTATATTCTTGTAGCTTACCTCGAGAGCTTTCCAAAACACTACAATAAAATATTTTTTTGTCAAGTACTTTTTTAGTTATGATGCTCGAAAGTTACAGTACCTCCGGCATTTAGCATTATCCAAGGTGTCCGACCGACAGCTAAAACCTTAAATGTTGTTTAAGATCATGAACTAGATAACATTTGTTAAGATCAAGGCCACTGGAGGTTGTTCCTCTTATTTTTATTTTTACACTAAAAATTCATTTCTTATGTACTATTTCTCACCACTGTGTTAATTTGTTAATTTGGCATGAAATGCCAAGCATTCGTATGAAAATTAACTCATCAGATCAGATACTGATCAGGCATTCAGACAATCTCCTCGAATCTGTTTGAGAGAGACTCCATTTACTAGTGTTGGCAGAATGTGCAGAGCGAATTGCGCTTCAATAATGGAAGTACCAGACTGAATATTCGCTTGATTGAAGCATATCGATCGCTACATAGAACAAGTTATAATACTAGTAAACACTGCTTTTGATAAATTTTCATTCATAAATCGCGAATTTTTTTGTCATTATACAATAATGTCATTATACAATTGAAGATATTTCAAAGAATGTTTAAATCAATTTTCGTACGTTTAGTAGATAATAGGGGTGTGTGGGTATCCGAGATTTCGTGTTCAGGTCGGGTCGGGAATTTTTTTCGGGATCGGGTCAGAACCCGAATGTTTGTAATTCGGGTACCCGTAAATTTCGGGTAGCCGAATTTATAATCGGGCAGTGATCATAGATCTAGAAATTTTTTAACGGCATAAATGTAATGCTTCTTCACGATTTTTTAATCGGGTTTTCTACTTAAACTGTAGTATAATTAATTAATTAAATTTAAAAGTCCACAAGGAAGAGAAACAGTTCATGATATATATATATTTATAAATTGCAAAAATATATTATTTTTACAATATAAACAAGAAAGAATCTTATTGGACCGTACATAAGAATACACAACTAATAAAAATTAAGATCTATAACAATCGAAGCAGGATTATTACGGAAACATAAATTATTATTACATATAATTTAAAATCGGGTTAATATAATTTAAAACAGACAAAAATAAGTATTTTTTAAGGGGTGAAACACCCCTTTAAAAAGAAATCGGTTTTTCTCTTTCGAAGCGAATATTTTCGAAACCATAAAAGGTAGAAAAAAATACGTGTCACTTATTTTTGTCTGGAGAATGTTACATCCCGATAAAATTCTCGTCTTCTTTATTATAAATATATGATTCATACATTATCTTTAGCCTATCTCTAGTTTAGTATTGCGTCTTAGTTTTTCCCTATTTTATTTTTATTTCGAAACTATATTTTTTATAAGAGGGCTTACTTAGTTCCCTTTTTTTTCAACATCCAAACAAACAGACCGCTTACACTCGCATACCTTCATGCGCCACAAGATAAAGAATAGCTATTTCACAATTTTTCTTTTGAGAGCCTTTATCTAAGAAATAGTTAAATAATAGCATATATGCCTAATAATTAAGTAGTATGGTAAAAATTAAGACCTTCCCGAACGCGAGGATGAATATCTTTTATTTTCCTTTTCACATTTTCTCTTATTTTTAATGAAATTAAAATCTATCTAAAAAAATTATGATACATAAAGTTATAATATATATTTTAAATCAATTTAAAATATATATTACTTAGAAAATGTTGTTACACTTCGACTCGCGTAGGGATATTAGTTAAGAAAGATCGAACTTTTATAAATTATTAAAACTCTCGTCTACTAAGATAAAACTAGACTCGTAGTGTCGGGAGTGGGGCTTACGCGGAGCCCTGCTGCCTTATCTTAAGGAAACGAGCGCGAGCATAGGTTCTACCAAATTTTGAGGAGTACTGATTGGTCCTGAAAGGACACTCCCATACTCATTTTCTAGTATAAAAGGAGCTGCCAAAAGCAGAAACAGCGGAGAAAAAGGTAGAAAACTATTTTAGAAGTAAGTAAACCTATCCTTGCGCTCCTATTCTAAGTTCACTCTTGTATTCTCTCATTATTTTATTTTTTTTTATTAAAAGCTGAAAATACTAAACCAACTCGCCAGAAGCCTAAATCTCTATTCTGTTACATTCAATTATATTCAATTACACTCAGTTATAAGTATCCGAGGAGTCGTTAGGACTGTCGCTGCCAATAGCGTGGCCCCGGTCTGATATCGTTTCTTCGGAGAAATTATAAGTACTCAGGGAGCTGTTAGGACTGTCGCTGCCAATAGCGTGGCCCCCGTCTGATATCGCTTCTTCTGAGAAATTATAAGTATCTCATATTCAGAGGGCTGTTAGGATTGTCGCTGCCAATAGCGTGGCCCCCGTCCTGCGGTACTCCTTCGAAATTTTCAAACATTTATTCTTTTACAACACCTCCATGCCTAGTAAAGGCGGACGTAGACAACAAGAAAAGAGATTGAGGTTTCGAATCAAATCAGCTCTTAATTCGAACCAAGATCCTTTCCCCCACTTCCAGAAATTAGCGCAACTCTACTAATCAGTTGTGGAAATACATAATAATCCCATATATTAAATTAAATTAGATTAACAATAATCGAAAAGAGAGAAAAACCAAAAAACAAGATCGAATAAACATATTATGAGGATCATCTCATCTTCGAATTACAAAAGAACGGTATAAAGCAACAACCATATTACATTTAGTCATATTTTGTCAAATTATAAAACGGCGTAATAAATAAATCTAGAATCCAAACTAATTCTTCGGTTAAAAGCGAAAAAAGGCAGTCAGAAGAGGAAAAATTCCAGTAGCGATAATGTTGTAGCTTGATATCGAAAGTATATAAGATGGTTGTACGTAAGTCCATGATAATGTTGATAGATTAATAGTTAAATAAAATTGAAAATATCGTTATAAATTGAACGAGTTATAGAAATAATCCCCTTGTCACATGATAACGTTTAATTTTAAATGACACGTCACGACGAACTGATACGATTGAACGACATGTATTAATTTATATTTTAACTTTTAAAATTGTGAATCAATGTTTATGAACTTCGTTTTTTGTTTCCCTTTGAAGGGAGTCACACGATTTTATTACTGATTTTATAATTATTGTATTGTAACAAAATTGTAAATTTATGTAGCATATTGATTACTGCATTTCTGTCAATCTGCAAGTAATTTGCTCTCAATGGAGGATTTTGTATTTCTGTTTTTCGCTGAGGATGACTCCAAAGTGAGCCGAAATGTTCGACACAATAAATAAAGATAATCGTTAACACCTGAGCATTATCTGCATCTCCTAACTCTTCGCTCTTACATCAGCGTTTGACTCTCATTAGCCTTGTCTGAATTTCTATTTTATTGAATTATAGAAATATAAACAATAAATTATCGAGTATATAAATTGAATTGAGAGAAATATCAGATATAAATAATAAGTCGTCAAATATATATATAAAATAAAAAATGGAATTCTGCATATTTTAATATGGAATTGAAAGAATATCAAATATAGTTATGTAATACTTATAGTGATCATGAAGGTGAGATGTATAAATTGCGTGTATCGATCAATTTAATTGGTTTAACAGCATTCTAATATAATTGTGAAATTATATAGAACGATATCGGTTATTATTAAGTAATACAAAAAACAGATCTTGACTGTGAGAGAGTTTAAACTCAAATGATACCGCATGAGTACAAGAGTGTCAAACGAACAAAGAAATCAACTATCATTTTTATTATTATTCGAAATTAAATTTAATAAATAAACATATATGTCATCTTGAGATTTCGTGTTTTTTTTTTCAATTTTATGCCATTTAACTGTTCTTTAATATCTAATGTTTCAGAAATAAGTCTCTTATTATAATTCGATTCTGACAATGAGTTCAATATTCTAACATGTTTCCAATTGAAACTATGGTTATATTGTAATAAATGTTCCGTTATAACTGAATGTCTAGATGAGTCAAGTTTTTTTATTGTTAATATGCTCATTTATTCTGGTGTTGAGTTTCCTCTTCGTCTGTCCCACGTATGAGATACGTCACAATCGTTATATTGAATTATAAATTATATTATTATTGTTAAAAAATTCTTTTTTATCTTTATGTACTTTTATAAATTTGTTTAATTTGTTAATGCAAATCTGTAACCTATGTGCAGGTGGACATTTCTTCCTTATGGTTTTCGCACCTGTAGGTGAACACCCGCGATACGGTCAGTATTGATTTATCGAATGTAATGATGTGATGAAAAGTGGGGAGACGTTCTTCCCTCCAATCTAACAGGGTGTTGCCAGATGTTGCCAGATTCGAGCTTGCGCATGGTGAGAGAAGAATGGGGATTCAGGAGAATCTTGGCGTCCTTTATTATTTTTGCTCCATCCCGCTTTACTGATAATGAGATAGAGAGGTGAAAGCATTTCGAATCACGATACTTGGACAGGCTTGCCCTAATAGAATAAAAGTTTGATTAATGTATAGTTATGATTCTATTTAAAAGAAAAAGGAAAAATTTGTTGTACACATATTATTGCATCAGTATAAAATTTGGTATACACATAGAATTAATTTCATGGCAATTATCGATCGTAGGTGTAAATTTCACTGTATCAAAACGCGCCGCGACGCAAAATCTACATTGAGTGATAGCTCCTGTCCGCGCGATGAGATCGATGACGCTAATTTAAAAGTCGAATGATCATTGTGATTTATCGCGTGGATTAGACCGAACGATGTTTTACCGTTTCGTCATTTTTTACGTCAACGATGTTCCTCGATGTAGGAATATCAGGTGGAAAACGGTAAAGGAAATGATAATGATAATGATACGCACTCAGCTAATTATACTTCGGCGGCACCGAATTTGTACGTATATCAAGCGACGCGGTAGTCACCACAAATCCACTTGTGCTGGGTTGAGATTGCCAATTCGAGTATTGAGAACAACTTCCTTAAATTGAATTCTCAATACTCGAATTGGCAATCATCTCAATCCACCACAAGTAATGAAAACTTCAAATTATAAGCAGTGATATACGCTGAAGATGACTTAAACAAAGTCGAAACATTCGTATTAATAAAGAAATAATGTCATAAACTTATTATTTGGTATTATTATACAGAAATATTATAGATATACGCTAAATTTAATTGCGTTTGCTCTCAATTGCCTATATCTCACATCGAAAATTAATTGTATGTAATAATCTTTTTATTAGTTCGTATTGCAAATAATTTCCGTACTATGAAAACATATTGGTCCTAGAATATATTGCGTTTTAATGCGACCCGAGCACCCCAAGTTTCTTCTTCACTATAATCCATCGATAATTTTATATTAATATATTGACAAATTTAGTCACTTTCAGTCTATATGTGTCTTGCGTAATGAAATACTTGGCTAACTACATTTATTTCATATCCGTTTTTTATTAAGAAGAATGTATTCAACATCTTTTTTATGCACTTGGCGTATATTTTTTCTTTTTTTAAAAAGGTTTTTTTAGGTTATCATCAATTTTGTACCGGCGCGGCAATATCTCTAGGTGTATAATTATGTACATTTGCCCAATACCTTTGTCGCTTAGAACGTTGGTGCATACCACGTCATTTGTCGCAGAATGCTTCCAGCATAGGCTTAATTACAGTGATGACGTGAGATAGAGCTCGGCATGTAACGCGCTCTTCAGCCTGGTTTCCCTTAAATCTCACCCGCACGCAGTGTAAATTCTATACATTAGCGCTCAGTCGTCGATTCCGTCGGCATGCGGCACCGAATGCATAATTTGTACGTACGCGTTATTAAACCGGTTATTTGAACTGGCGCGGCGCATCAATATCAACCACTCTAGGTGTGCAATTACATTTGTCCGATACCTTTGTCACTTAGAACGTTGTATACACGTCATTTGTCACAGAATGCCTCCGATACAGATTTAATGATCGTAATAACATGAAATAAAAGCTTGGCGTGTAATGTAATTTCTGACAGATTTTCAGCCTCTGGTTTCCCGTCCCTTAAACTTCACCCGTACGCAGTGTAAATCCTATACATTAGCGTTCAGTCGTCAATTCCGTCGACATGCTACACCGAATGCATAATTTGTACGTTCGCGCTATTAAACCGGCTATTTGAACCGGCGCATCAATATCAACCACCCTAGGTGCATGGTGCAATTATATTTGTCCAATATCTTTGTCGCTTAGAACGTTGTATGCACGTCATCTGTCGCAGAATGCCTCCGGTACTAATTTAATCATCGTGATAACATGAGATAATGGCTTGGCGTGCAATGCAATTTTCGATATATTTTCAGCCTGATTTCCCGTCCATTACCTCACACACACGCAATGTGAATTCTATACATTAGCGTTCGATCGTCGATTCCATTGGCATCTTGTTAGTCGGCGACGACAGTTAATTATAAGATCGCCAGCGGCTAAACTGCACGAGCTATTTGCGACCATCTCTTTCACATACATAAACAAGTACGAATATGCAGCGCTGATTCAGAGATTCATGCACATGATATACGTCGATGCGTTTGTCTGCGTGCCTAGACGGTGGTGGTGTGGATGGCTTAAACTGCCTGCGGGCGAGCAAACACCCCATCTGCACCCATCGCTGTTACACCGTGGCCGAGTGCCGGTTATTAATTATTACAACCTCATTTTCTCATCCATACGCTGTAAAACACAAATTTACTGAATTACATTGAATATCATTGTTATCCGAGCTCGCACTGATGAAACGTCCGCCATCGCATAATAAAACCCGGATCTGCTAACGTGAAAATTAATCGAGCGCAAATATCATAATATTTTCATATTGTAGCTGCAAGTGTGCGTTGAGCGCTTTTCAAAATCATTATATATTAATCGACATAAAAAAATGTACGTTTAGTAGAAATGTTGAAATGCGAGTTAAACCGAGAAATTCTGAATACATTGTTCTTCACACTGTTTGCTGAAAATGTAAAGTACATGTTATACATTTTTTTTATCATTTATTTTATCATGGAATCAGAAAGATGGAGCATTGCGTATAATGGGACAAGGAGGGGGCGAATTTCGACCAATCAAACGCTATCGGCATTGCATTTTACTATCGACCAATCAAACGCTATCGGTATTTCACATATCTACTGCGCATCCTTCGAAATGCTTCACCTTTCTGATTTCACCATGCATTTTATTTAAAATATCTCAGTTTTATATTCAGATCCATCCGATATACAACGGTTTTAACGTTATATGTACTGAGTACACATTGTGCTGCCAACGAAAGAAAGATCTTCGTTCTCTTGTAAATAGTCTCTCTGTAAACTAAGTCGAAAAATAAGCAAGATATATTTATGTATTTAGATATACTTGCCGTAGAACCGGAAGTACGTCATGCGTGCAAGAGAAAACATTTCTCGCGGCGCACAGTGATCCGGATCGGACTGATATGTGCGCATAAGATAAAAAAGCTTTTCACGAAGAATTCTAATATTATTATGATATTCCTTCAGAAAATATTCTGAAATAGAAATAATAGTATGTTCAAACTCTTAAGTCCCCTCTTTCTACTAATATATATGTGGAATCACACGTGTGGTATTTGTGATGATCATGAGATTTCGTAAACGCATATGAGACCATATTTTTCAATTGATATACTGGTAATTTCATAGTAAGAAAATATGTTTCTAAACGAACAAGGTAAATTTTTTATTCTTGTGCAAAAATAATATATTACTTTTATTATATAAGTGCAAGTATAAAATATTCAATTGCAACTTTTTGCAACCTTCGGTGTAATAAATCAGAGTATTAATCATGAAACTTTTTTTCCCTAGGATGAAAAGTGAAAAGTGAAAAATTTCTCCATTAACTTCAATGGTAAAAATTTCACTTTTCACTTTCACTTTTCACTTTTCACTTTTCATCCTAGGGATAAAGTTTCATGAGTGATACTCAGAGTTTGAACCTCGCTCTACGCTTCGCGCGCCGCGAAAAGCAGTACCTTCTATTCCCGCTCCCGCGCCGCGCGTACCGAAATTCGATTAAAGTTAGCTCTGGTTGTAAGTTTAACATAACACGATAATATAGACGAGGATGAAACAGAAAACTAAACATATTAGTTATTTTTTAATTATCTAGCTTATAAACAGAACTAACTTATAATACAGAACAAATTATTATACTCGTACATATAAGTATTAATAATATAATATCATTTGAAAACCTAGTTATATTTCCTTCTTAAATTTGTTATCTATTAAACTATGTAAGTTATCCAACTGATATTTTAGATTTCTGCTGCGAGATTTCAAGTCTACGCTTTTGATTATTTTCTTCCTATTTTGACGATAAATGACGTTATCTTGTTTGCTCGAAGAAAATAATAAAAAGTATACGAAGCATTATCGTCATTTTGACATTCAAATGACGGCAGAATGATGTTAAAATAACGTCAATTTGTTTGCTGAGTTTATACATTATTTTAAAATAAAAATAAAGACGGAAAATTATTTGATATTTAGTCTCATGGGCGCATATAAGTCCGATCCGGACCACTGTACGGCGTGCCATATGGCGGATAATTTTGTAGATTGGAGAATTTCACAGAGCAACTGACACCCGAGATACGGATTCCTATACAATCAAACGCCGCTCTATGTAACGTCGCTCTCATATAGGATTAACAAGCATTAGTTTTAAGCAAATTAACTAAGACGCCAATTAAGAATTTAATATCTTTCTAACACGGAAGACCCTTGACAACAACGCCTGCGTTAACTCGTCTCTCGCGAAATCAATCCAAGCAGAACTTAAGTCGTTATAATATATAATATAATATAATATTAAAATGATGCCAAATGACTCTAAAATATCATCTCATTTTAACATTTTGACGTTACCGTGACTTGTTGTTCTGCCTGGAAATATACCGTTGAATTCGAGTTCAACTACCCTCGTGTGATATCAAATGACGGATCGCGTTGAGAGACAGAGCAATTAATTTTACGTTATTGCCATTGTACTGTGGTGTTATATTTTTTTGTCTATAAGTATTCGTGCAGCACTGTTGTGTAATTACTTATCGTATTATCTGTCAAACGCACCGTGCGATATTCTACTTTGCGCTTTATCTTCAATTTTATTCAGTTATACAGGGTGTCCAGCTCCACTCTTCCAATCTCCTACAGGAAGGTAGATGAACTCGATCGAAATAAACATAAAAGTCCTTTATCGTTTAGTGATATCCGTAATAATAATCGAGATATTAAAGTTTGAAATTGTGCTAATGAGAGCGCGCTTATAAAAAGAATAGAAACGGCTCCGATCGCTCGAGGTATAGTCCAGTTTGACAAACGATGTATGCGGCGGCAGGAGAGGCAAGAGGGGAAGCGCGCTGTTGCTTAGCGCTCGACATCGCCGTTCACACGTCTCATCGCACCTCACCAAAGGACTCGCGCGATGGCTGTTACGTACATTCGCGATTTCATTACATATGTAATAATAACGATAAAAATTAATTAGATTTTCCGTAGATTTCCATAGGTTTCATCGCTTTCTCTCTTTCGACATTTTTATTCATCGAAGTTTATTATGGTTTGTATTTGTCCTATTTATTATTACATATGTTATTATTACATATGTAATGAAATCGCGAATGTGCGTAGCAGCCATCGCGCGAGTCCTTTGGTGCGGTGCGGTGAGATGTGTGAGCGGCGATGCCGAGCGCTAAGCAACGGCGCGATGGCTGCTACGCACATTCGCGATTTCATTACATATGTAATAATAACATATGTAATAATAAACAGGACAAATACAAACCATAA
>NW_017257999.1:22494-42460 GCF_001594055.1 Mycetomoellerius zeteki
CCCTGTATATGCCTGATGTGCGTTACAACAACAGCAGCAATTAACGCTGGCGTTGATTGTATACCTAAGTTTTCTATTATAACTTGTAATACTGCTGCATTAAATAAACTAAATTGAGATTAAATTATTGTTAAAAGACGTGAGGAAAGAAATCTTAAAATCGAAAATGAAATCTTTAGAACTAAAGAAAATGAAAATCGATCGAGAAATAAGCAAAGGAGGCCATCACTCATTTATTATAACGACACGACGCAAAAGAGGTTTCATAAATATAAGTTTGAATATCATCGCATCGGCCGTACCGCTCTACGCAGACGCCGCGCTTTGTTTCCCTCGTTCTACGCACTCATACACGCTGGGTCACGTGGAAATCGAGCAGGATCCATTCTCGGAAAGGATAAAATGGTTTTTATCAAAAGAAGTCGCAATATTTTATTCAATGTAAGAATATACTGATACTACTTCTCTGCAGTGTTATGATCATGAGAAATTTTTTCCGTTCGAGTATTGAAAAAATAGTCGCTAAAAGCGTCTGACGACAATACGGACAGTGGAGTCGTATTGGATCAATTTGAGCTTGAATCCATTGTTGACGTGGACACGCGCTTCTCAAGTATTCTTGTATTGAATAAGGTATTGCGAGTTTTGATAAAAAGTGTTTTATCCTTTCTGCGAACTCGATCCGATATTTCCGTGCATAAATTGCGAGTGTGCGTATACGTGGGAGAGCGTGAGCAGGGTGGCAGGCGAATTGTATTGTAGTGCGTCTGACGCACCCTCTTGAACGTACCAAGGATGTGTCAGACGCACTACAATATTCTTCTCTATCCGCGACCTAGTTTAAAATGAAAAATTGAGTTGCCATTATAGTAAATAAGCAATATTTAGTTAAAACAGATTTTCGCTTAACACACAATGTTTTTGTGTAAATTTTACAATTTCGTGCGCCGAATATTTGATATTTTTGGAACGTATAAATTGAAATTGGAATGCGTACAACACACACACAATTAGGGATTCGTTGACAGCATAATTTATATTATATAAAACATCAAAATTTTAATTTAACAAAGGCTCTCAGATTCAATAGAATTAATTTTCAATGTGAGATATGGACAATTGAGAGCAAACGCAGTTAAATTTAGCGTATATCTATTTCTGTATAATAATATCAAATAATAAGTTTATAACATTATTTCTTTATTAATACGAACGTTTCGACTTTGTTTAAGTCATCTTCAGCGTATATCACTGCTTATAATTTGAAGTTTTCATTACTTGTGGTGGATTGAGATGATTGCCAATTCGAGTATTGAGAATACAATTTAAGGAAGTTGTTCTCAATACTCGATCTTAACTAACTGTGTGACTGTATGACTGTCCGTGTTATCGTCAAATTCTCAATATTCGAATTGGCAATCATCTCAACCCACCACAAGTAATGAAAATTTCAAATTATAAGCAATGATGTTTTAAAATGAGCAAGCTATTTTAAAATAAGAAATTGAGTTGTAATTGTAGTAAATAAGTGGTATTTATTTGAAATAGATTTTCGCTTAACAATGTTTTTGTGTAAATTTTACAATTTCATATGCACCAAATATTTGATATTTTTGAAACGTAGTATAAATTGAAATTGGAATGCATACAACACACACACACACACACACACACACACACACACACACACAATAAGAGCAAATGCAGTTAAATTTAGCGTATATCTATTTCTGTATAATAATACCAAATAATAAGTTTACAACATTATTTCTTTATTAATACGAACGTTTCGACTTTGTTTAAGTCATCTTCAGCTAGTGATGCATTCGAGCAAGGCGAGACGAGAAAATACCAATATCGATACGATATCGAGACTAAACCTCGAGAAACCTCATGAAAAAACAAATGATGGTCAGTGGTTTCGTAAAATTTGTCGGCAAAAGACACGAGAACAGTCGAGACAAGATACGAGATGTCTCGTATCGAAATGCATCACTATCTTTAGCGTATTGGTTGCGTGGTTGGTTGAGATGATTGCCAATTCGAGTATTGAGAATTCAATTTAAGAAAGTTATTCTCAATACTCGAATTGGCAATCATCTCAACCAACCACAAGTAATGAAAACTTCAAATTATAAGTAGTGATATACGTTGAAGATGTTAAGTGTGCCCGATGAATACAAAAATTTGTAATTGAGCTCCAAATTGTATTTATTCAAAATTTTCACATAAAAAAATATAATTATATATTCCTTCAAAATTTTGAGTTTTCAAGAAATATTTATTCACAAAAAAACTATGAATATTTAACGAGTATTCATATTCATTCAAACAAAATATAAACTAAAAAAGAGAGCTACAATAAGCAATCGTTATCCCTTAACTATAACCGGCACTTTGATGACTTTAACTAAAAAAAAATGAATTTTATTTATTTTTGTCATTGAAGTATTTTATGAAGGAAACTTAGAAATTTTGAAAAATATTTTAGAAAGCAATATATTTTTTATTTATAAATATTTATTTGATAGAGCGCTATACATATTCCGATATAATTCCGGTTACATCATAGTAATGTTATAAACCTATCGTATAGGTCGCGAAAGAACACGGTGTAATTGTAGCAGCATTGTTTTTATAGATTGCTGTTTTCTCTTGTAAGCTATGTGCAGATAATACAGAATAAAAGTGAATACGAAACGAAAATATTCGTAATCATATTCAAAAAATATTTATTCAAATAGAATGAAAAAGTATTTATTCGTTTCTTGATGAATAAAAAAGAAGTGTATTCGAATGAGTATTTTCAATCATTTTTTGTTCATTTATTCGAATATAATAAGGGCCTCTAGAGGTTGTCCGGTTATGATGTTTCGGACTTGATTGGGATCTGCATTCTTATAACTTATAATGAAAATATCTGAGGGAATAGGATTAATGGAAATTTGGAATTGTGAAAAAAGGGAACTTAAGGATTGGTGATAGTAACGAGGACGAGGTGGGGGAATTGCGGCTATGAACTCCATGCTCGAGGTTGAGTCGGCGGGAGAAGAAGAACGGTGAAGAGAGGAGTGCCATAACCATAGGTAAAGAAACAGGAAGGAACTGGGGGTAAAGTGATTTTGAGGGAGAGGAACGCTGCAGAGGAGAATTGCTACTTAGACTACTACTAGGGCTGCTATTGTTATTATAATTATTTTCATTATTATTATTTATATTATTATTATTATTATTTAAATTCGATAAAAATTCTCGGTAGGCTTCATCGAAGAGATGACGGGCCTCTTTGAGCCGCTGGCTTCTTAGGCGTTTAGCCGCGCGGGGAAGACGTGAAGGAGGTGGCCGGTCACCCACTACGAGATTTTAAGAAATAAATAAAAGAAATTTTACGCCAGACTCTGCAGTAGACAGGAATTGAGGATTTAGCAGGTAATGGAAGAATGAGAGAGTGAAATTCGCAGATTAGGCGAGCTTCTAAATAGAGGCTACAGAATAGTTCGATGAATATTGGAGAACGAACATGATGGGTGATCGAACTCGAGGGAAGAGTGGAAGTAAAGAGTTAAAGGAAATAATGCAGAGGCTGGAAGGGGAATTGATTACAATATAATAATGATATTCGATGGATCCCATATACCACAGAAACTTGCAATATCATTGCAGAAACGCTGCAGCATTGCAGATTACGTTGTAATATCGCTGCAACATTGTAGATATCAGGAATTATAATATATAACACGTATTACAGTGCAAGATTATACGAAGCTTGCAGCATTGTTACAGAGACATTAAAAACATTTTAGTTTTTGAGCTAAATGAACTGCTGTCACATATGGAAACATACGTTAATTATACGTTATATAATTATTAATTATTTCCATTAATTTAGGAATTTTATAATGTTTGTTGAAACATTTGTTGTCGCCGCCGCGTGACAAGATTTTTCAAACTTTATAATCAACTCTCATAATTTTTTGAAATATTTGGATAAATATTACGCTCTCATGCAATCTGTGCAATCCTGGTGCCGACCATCCGCCTTACTGCAATGATTCCTTTTTGTTCCATCGTGGTTAGATAATCAGATAAAACAAAGAAAGTTCCACGAGATGAGCAAATTGCAAATAGATTTATACACTCACCTTTATAATATATATCAAGGTCAAGATTATCAACGAGGTATCCCCTAATGTAAATATCCCTTTTTGTTCCATCGTGGTTAGATAATCAGATAAAACAAAGAAAGCTTCACGAGATAGCAAATTGCAAACAGATTTATACACTCACATCCAATAGTCAACATAATGTACTACATGGGACAATGAGATTATTGTCTTATAAGGGAAGTTTCACCCTACATTCTGTATCAAATTCTACGAATGCGAGAGTACCATCTAAGGGGAGTAATCAGATTACAGGTTGAAGATTACGATTAATAGTTGGTCGGTTCTGCCAATTTCAGCTAATTATATTGGACTCATTACATCGTGAATGATTGAAATAGGGCAACATTTAATATTATAAACGTTAATTCGTGGTCTCTAATACGGGTATAATTAATGACAGTTGAGATCTTATACTCGGGAGTGCTCTGGATAATTGAAAACGCAGGTGTGTTCTCCCGTGCGTACGATAGAACATTTCCAATGTTTGTCCTTGAATCCTGTGATATTGCTTTTGCATTTGTAGATTTTGACACAGAACGCAGGGACGAGCGTAGGAAATTTTCAGTTACACGTATGTACGTACGAGAGACCGTCACTTGAGCGGTTGGATTTTGTAAGGATAAGTATTGTCCGCAGAACTAATTTTGAACAGTGTTCTAATTTCGATTTTGGAGATTGATTCTTGTAGAGAATTTCATAGCGCATCTTTTTTGTTTAAACCAAATTTGTAATCTTTTTTGTTTTTAAGTTATAAACGAAAAAAGTAATTTGTAAAATGAAACAATTCCATTATTATATTTAAATAAATATGTATATGAAGTAATAGATAATAATTACAATCTCCCTATATATAATTATATATTACAAGTGTTATTACATGAGGTACATATGTAATGTGCTTATTGCATTTAGTGCACTGAATCCAATCTGAGCACTTTGTGTATGCTTTGGGCATAAATCCCGCCCCCCAAAAAATGTCGTATATCCCAAACAGGTGAGATATATACAAGACAACAAACTAAACAAAGAATACAAGAGCAAAGCATTTGTATTTTGCTATACAACACGCTTTACTATTCCTCTACACGTATGTATAACGAAATAACCACTAAGTCTTTTATACACCCTACAGTAATCATTTTATGTAGATTACAATTTATGATGGCGCTACTTATTACAGTGACAAATCAATTTAACTCACAATAATTTCATTAACATTAACAGTAAGCTGAAATCATAACTCAATACTAATATAACATAAAGGTAACAGAGTAGTTGCGAGAAAATTACCTCCACTCCTTCTATTTTTTCTGACTTCTGCGGTATAAATCCCAGCGCGGCGTATTTTCCGGAGTTACCCTAATTTTGCGCGTGTTCGGAAATGTTCCCTATTTTTTGTTGAATAGTGTATAATTTTTTCTATTATTTAAAATTGGTGGAAAATTTTCCTTTAAAATAGTTGTACCTATTCAAGAGCTTTTCCATTTCACCTGGCAATTTTTGTGGCCAATCATTTTGATTTTGTAACTTTGCGTGTGTTCAGTATCCCTTGATAGTAGTCTCGTCTTTCGGTCCTCAAATTCAAAAATAAAAATGCATCCACTTGAATTAAATCTTTATTCGGCAGTACAACATACATAATAAACTACTTCACAATTTTACAGTATTGATCCAGCCGTTCATCCGGACGAACGCGTTTTTCCTTCTGAATGTCCGTTTGCATTTAATTTTGTCAAATTCTGTTTTCGGGGTAGATACCCGAGGACTTCATACAGCTCTATCAAGACACAATATGAATCAAATCACTTGTGTAAAAAGATCAATAACACGCTATATTAAGCAAGGTTTTTCAAACAGTGTCTGAAATATATTTTAAACTGTATTTGCAAAATAAATATGTACACTTATGAAATAGTGCGCACATACTTTATAATTTTAACATTGTAAAGAGTCGATTTTATTTTACAATAGGTATAATGTCAAACATCCGAATTTTCGCTGCAAGTTTACGTAAAAAAAATATTAATGTTTATTTAAAAAAAAGACCACTTTAATATATATAAATATATATATAAAATTTCAATATATATTATTTTAATACCTGTTTAAAAATCATAAAGGTACCTTCTGCTTTTGATCTTTTCGAGGTAAATTTCCAGCGAATTCGAAAGTTTCATATTTTTTTTAAAAGTCACTTTAATAGCATTTCAATATCATTTTAATACCTGTGTTTGTAGTTTTTTTTAAAGCTATTTTAATAACATTTCAATATCTTTTTAATATCTATAAAGAGATCGTAAGGTCCCCTTCTGCTTGTGATCTTTTCATCAAGGTAAACTTCCAGCGAATGTTTCACATTATACCTATTATAAAAAAAAATCGAGTTTTTTACAATGTTAAAAATATAATTTGAAAAATAGAAAATATTTTAAGAGAATGGTATAAACAGTAATATTTTTCTTTTTACCTAGTGTATAGTAAAGATCAAGTTTTTATAGTTTCTGAAAATCTGGGTAACAATTGTCAAATTCCAATATAGATATAACGCGAGAGAAATCTTTTAGCCTCTTTTGATCCAAATAAAAAAAGGAATTATGCGTTCTCAGTGTGTATCCTTAAGAAGATAAAAGACGTGGATCAGATAATCGTAAAGCAAAGATCATAAAAGAGGCAATATTAAAATAAAATATTATATATTTAAAATATAATTTTGTTTTAATATAATCTAATAGAGAAATGGAACATTTTGGAGAAAGTCTTTTAGTTCTCCCTTGAAATAATTGAACTTATTTTTTTTAGAAGATTTTGTTATAGCCCGGGCGTAATGGATTTATAATTCGTTTGGAATCGTGGAACAGTCCCAAAAGTAACATCTGTTTGCAAACTCTTGCAAGGATCATCCATTGCACTTTCTGGTCAGCGAGTTATCTCATAATTTCCAGGTCTATGTCCAGTTTTTTTCAAAGTCTTTTGGTCTGTAATTTCTTTGGTCAATCTATTACCCATTGTAGCGAAAAAATTTTCCATTTCTTGCTGCTTTCGCCTACTAGAGGGCAGTTAGTTGGCTTATTTATACAGAATTCCTTTTTCGAGATACACCGAAATTACATTTTAATCATGGATTTACGACTAATCAGTCGAGGATTAGGAGCTCACAGCTGGAAATGCTGATATAACAGGGGATGTAGGCTTATTCTGCTACCCGATTTGTTTTCTCCTATTAAAAGGAGGGTGTGGCTTCTTTTCGTGGCACGTGGCATTGGCAACGCAGCAGTAACGTACGTACTCTCCAAATCTGAATCAGTGGATAATCACTGATATCAATGCCAACTATGCCACTGGGTAATTAGTGACTGTCCACTGATTCAGATTTAGAGAGTACGTGTAGCAACAACGACACAACGGAAAGCTCTCGGGTCTGTATCTTCTTGATATTTCACGTTTGATATTTCAAAATTAAATTTCGTTGAAACATTTGTTGTCGCCACCGCGCGATTTTTTAAACTTTATAATTCTCATAATTTTTTGGAATATTTGAATTAAAAAAATTCTTTGAATATTGCAAAGGAAATGAGATAGAATGTGTGGAACTTTTTATTATTTCCATTAGTTAAGAATATGTATAAAATATATGGCGTACCTGCATAAAGTATAAAATATATATTTGTGCGAAAAAGTGTAAAATATATGTCTACATATGTAAAATTTAAAGAATATATACATATATATACTTGTGTGCATATAAAATTTGCAATCAAGTATAAAATATAGTAAAAATACAATAAAAATATAATAAAAATATCGATTAGGGGACTAAGCTCCAATGACCTTAACCTTGATATATGTTGTCAAGATCATAACCCTGAGTGACCTCCAACAAGTTTTAGCCGACGCTCGTCCTTCGTTAAAAAGTTATTAACAAAAATAATTTGAAAAAATAACGTCTTATATAAGTATCCTGATAGCAAAATGTTAGCAATTTGGGACCAAATTGGCAGCAAATTCCATCAGATTTTGACTACAAAACCATAACCATCTGTGTCCGCATTTGGCTATGGATTTATCGACAAAGTCTATTGACAAGCTATGCCAGCAGATTGATGGCAAAAACCGAGCAGAGCCTGCTCGAATCATGTTCTGCTCTCAATCTGCTGTCAGGTTATGCAAGCCTTTGCTCGGTTTCTGTTACCAATCTGCTGGCATAGCATGTCTAGCAGGCTTTGTTATATTTCTGACAGCAATTTGCTGACAATGTCAGATAATACAAATTCTGTATATAATTTGGTGCAATCAAAAATTGGTAGCACGTTCAAAATCTGTCTCCGCAGGTTTTGCTATCAGGGTATATATGTTATGAGTCATAGGGCTGTCATCTGTAAAATCACTAATCTAGGACAATGAGCTCCAAATCCCTAGATTTTACAGCTAAAACCTGGACATTTTTTAATGTTAATATTAATTTTTTCATCGTAAATTTTGATTATTTAATATAATATTTAACGTTTTTATACCTAAAAGTATTTTCACAAATAAAACGAAAGTTCAAATATATAGTTACGAAGTATATTTATTAATTATAATAAATTTAACTTTTTAAAACAAGGTAAAAAAAAGGCGCCAAGTGTACGTGCTCCTCTCAGAAAAAACCTACATAAATTATTATACGCGCTTGTATACTATATGTGCTCCTTGAAAAAAAATGACTTCCTATTCCAAACCTATTCCAAACGTATTTTCCAAACTATGAAAGTATATAATAATAATTTTTTTCAAAAAATATGTGAAATCTTTAAATTGCGCTAATTATAATCAGAAAATACATTTCATTGAAACACTATAATGTTACATAACTATTTTTAAATAAAAATACATGAAAATAAGAGCATCTAATTCAAATAAAAAAATTTTAATGTAAAAAATTTGGCACCACTAGCAAACTTGACTTGATCTAGTGAAGTCAAGTTTTTTTATATTAAAATTCTATATTAAATTTTTTGTATTAAAATTTTATATTAAATCATAACAATGCTTACGCAGTTGTTATTTAATAATAATAATACGAGTACAATGAAAAACTATACAAAATTCGGACCGCTTCGAAAAACCCATTCGAATGCTCTCCGACTTGCCTTCAAAACTAGGTCAAATCCGAGAAAATCCGAACAGATGGCAGCCCTAGTTATGAGCAATGAAATTTAAAATTGATACATAACGGTCAATATCGATAATGCCTGCTGTATTAAAACAGGCATTATCTAAGCTTTATTAAAGCAGGCATTATCCAAGCTTTATTAATAAAGCAGGCATCATCCAAGCTTTATTGAAACAACCAATATAGCATTCAATATAACGGTCAATATCGATAATGCCTTATTCCTTGAAGTTTACATGAATGTTTCAATAATCCTTTGATAATGCCTGTTGCAGGCATTATCAAAGCATTATTGAAACATTCATATAAACTTCAAGGAATAAAATCGAAATGATATACATGTAATATGTATAATACACGTCTGTAACATAAAGGGCCATTTATTTGCTGCATTGTGAGTTTTGGTACTTTGGAACATAGTTGAAAGAAAGAGCTCTTACACACACGGATGTGTACAAAGACTTCAATATTTACAAGCTGCGGCTTTTATTGCTGTTGAAACACACCACCACACGCACAAATCATGTTACCTTTTCAGGGCTGGAAAAGCAATGCTTATCAAGACTACCATCTGATCCTAATGTGCCCATCATCCAGATGAGGAGCAAGTGTATGCCTTGGTATGGATTTATCGGTATCATCAATGTTAGTGGTCATTCTCATGCTATTTGACTGCGTATGCGTGTTTGAGAGTGCAATGGTGCCTTGACTGTGGACTTTGCGGACCTCACTGGCAGCCAACTTTCTCTGTCCAAAAATCCAGTAATACGCGTTACATTAGCAAATGAACTTCACATGTCACTTATTGAAGGGTACTCTATCGGATTGTCACAAAATCATCATATAACTTTTTGGTCATTATATGACGGTCCCTTGTGAGAGATGAGCCACTCGGCGTCCTCTCCTATATTAATAACTAATAAAATATTGATGAGATATGATTTAGGCGATTAGTACGCATTTGGCAACTCTTCTCTAATACCAAATAATATTCATCATATATTTTAAAAATCTCAAAGGCATGTCAATTACTACTATGTGCTTGAAGTGACAGTAATTGGTTGGGACAGTTATCTTATCGTTTAGCGATATTCGTAATAATAATTGACATATTGAATTTTAATGTAATTATACTAATGAGAGAAATTGAATTTTAATGTAATTATACTAATGAAAGGACGCCGAGAAAAACGCTCCGACTGCACGAGGTATAGCCTGGTCCAGTTTATCAAATATTGACTGCCGGCAACGCGTTTGAGTAGCATGAGGGGAAACGCGCCGTTGCCCAGGATCGTCGGTCACATGTTACTGCACCGAGAGACTCGTGTCGATGACCGCTATCAAAGGCATAGAGAATGGACTGCACGATCCGTGTGTCAAAATGGTCGATAAAGTAAGAGAGAGGAACCATGGAAGACGACCATCTCTATCTCTTTCTATTCAACAATGTAATGGGAGAGATAATGAGAGGGATATTGGCCGTCTTCCACACACGGTCCCTCTCTCTCATTATTGTCAACCACATTTGGATACTACTTATTGTTAGATACGAATCTCACAATCCAGTCTCTGTCTTTGGCAGCTATGCACATTCGCGAAAACAAAAAATGTTCATTCTAATCCAATTAAACTTACATAATTTTTTCGGAATTTTTATTCGAAGTTTAGACTTTTTTAACAAAAAATTGTTTATAACTTTTCAACGATGACATAAAGAATAAAGTGTATATAGATGTTTTTTCGCAGAATAATATGAGGAATCGAATTAAATTATTTTTAGTCAGTAGAACGTTGATTGATCGGTCAGTGGAATTTCCAAACGATTTTTTGAGGATAAACCGCTCGCTTATTGTAATCGCGAATGTGCGTAGCGATCATCAACGCGAGTCTCGGTTCTCGATACAACATGTGAGCGACGATGCCGGGCAAGGGCGCGTTTCCTCTCTTGCCTCTCCAACGTGCTGTCGGTAGTCAATACCTAAGTAGAACAACAAATCATGATAACATCAAAATAACATTAAAATAAATCGAAAATGATTAAAAAATAACTTTTAATGATCATTTTGGAGTCATTTTGATATCATTTTGATATCATAACAACTTGTTGTTTCGCTTAGCTACTTGCGTTCGGGGAGACGCTATTAGCGCCATTTCTGTCATTCTATCTTCGTTGTTTACTGGACATAAAACAAGGATAGAATGACACAAATAGCGCTAATTGCGTCTCCTCACCTTTGATAAATTGGGCCGGACTGTACCTCGAACGGTCGGAGCCGTTTTTCTCGGCATGCTGTTATTAATAAATCAATAATTGATAAAAAGCCTTTGATGAGAGAGCCGACGCGAGATGTTGAGCGAATCATAAATTTTATTAATATTAAACTAGTACATTAAAATGTTTTCGACGGTTAGGGTTCTCTTCAATAATTATCGTTAAACATCAAATACATAGAATAAAAAGTTAACTCGGGGAGATTATCTACATTACAAAACACAATAATGTAATTATAAAGTTACAAATTTTATTTGGTCGTCAGATGTGTATAATTGTTAACGTAGGTGGTAGGTAGATCACATCTATTCAACGAAAATTATGTTCATTAAACTTCCAAATTTGCTATAGTAATTATTAAAAAATTAAAGTTTGAAATATCTTGTAAATAGAACAGTACATAGTTAGGACTTATATGAATCTCATGGATGGATGTGTCTTGCATTGTTCTCGTTACAATAGTCATGGTTCAAATGCGAATATATGTCGAAACGATAATAAATAAATAAATAAACCCCCGATGATAATTTTTGGCTAAGAGGGGGAAGCGCCAAGTCTTTGAAATTAAAGAAATATAAAGAAAAAAAAAAAAAAAAATCTAAAAATCCTGTGTCATTTTTAACATTTAAACTATTTTTTTGTTTATGTATATAAATCGTTTCCGATAGTAATCGTTTATTTAAAATATTTTCTTTGTTCAAAATTTTTATATTATCCCAGTCAAATTCATGTGATGTTTGTAATCTGTGTTCGGATAATCACCGAGTGTTGTGACGTGTTCCAATTTATGTGATTCCTATGCTCACTAATTCTAGTTTTTAGCATCCTATCCGTCTAGCCCACATATGATGCATCGCAATTTTTGCAATCTATTCGGTATACTCAGTGTGTGACATCCACAGGAGCTTGTCCTTATGTATGTGTTTTATAAATTCATCTAATTAGTTTAAATTCGTGTATGCCATATGTACCGTGGAATTGCTCTTAAAAAAATTATTAATTTTTTCTGAGATGTTAGCAATGAACGGTATCGTGAAAAAATGTTTTCTTTCTTTATCTGTAGATTGGGTGTTGTTAATATTCTGCGAAGAAGGATTTCGACTATTAATCTCAAAGCAAATTTTTTATGCAGTCTCTTTTGGGGATGGTAGAAAAAATTAAATTTATTTATTTATTTATTATCGTTTCGAAATATGCTCGCATTTGAAGCATGACTATTGTAACAAAAACAACGCAAGACACGTCCATCCATGAGATTCATATATGGTAAGTTCTAACCTACCATCCTATGTATTGTATCATTTACAAGATATTTCAAACTGTGTAAAAATAATGGTCGCATAATCAAGAAGGAATTACCATTTTTTGGTAACACTACGCGCGTGGCGGTAATGCCGCCGATCTAGCAGACCGATCGGCGGCATTGACTAAGCCAACCATGTGGTGGCACTGCGTGTTTTCTTCTTGAAAAAAATGGATGGTTCTGCCATGTTGGGCGATGAATAAGCGTGGAGCTTGTGGAGCTTTTTCAACCATCTTTGCCTTTTGGAGAAAAGGGGGATTGTTGCCCGAAGATAGGATAAAAACGACGGAAACTTATATGGTCTTCAATATTAAAAAGTAGCTTATACGATTTCAAAGCAGGTAAAGGACTAATAGCCCGATTGAGGCTGCTAGCCTAACCTCAAGCGGATACCAAGCCTGAGTTGAATTGAAGGAAGAAAATTAAGAAGACCTAACGATGAAGCTCTCACTTAAAGAATGAGAAGGATCTTGAATCTGACCTAATTCATTTGGTTTGACGTCTTACCAAGTAACTCGGAAAAGAAGTTTCTATTTAAACGGCTAGCAGTCCGTTTTATTAAGTTGCTATGTAAACGTTCTAACTTATATCTGTGATATCGGCTAGAAGTCCATTCTATCACACTTTGAATATAAAAACGTTTCTTTTAACTGAAATTACTTAAGATTCCTTCTATTTTATTACAGTCATATAATTAATGCATAGAATTAAATCATTTTTATTTCTGCGAACTGTGCTGCTTACTTTATAAATCTGTGCTTCTTACTTTTACGAATAGTTTTTACTTAAAGAAATTTTGGTGCATGTATTTACTTAATTTAAATTACGATATTGACACACCTTAAGTTAGAGTTTTCATTTATTCATTTCTTCAACTTAAAATTAGTAGGTTAAGTTATATAAAGAATATTCAAAAAATAAAGGTTATATCTTCTTGTACCTTCTTTTATCTTTGTCTTTTTTGAACATATAATTCAGCGTAAGAACACAAACTTTAATTTCTTAATAATTACTATAGCAAATTTGGAAGTTTAATGGACATAATTTTCGTTGGAAACTGAATGGATGTGATCTGGCAACCTACGTTAATATAATTATACATATCTGACGACCAAACAAAATTTGTAATTTTATGATTACAACATTATCGTGTTTTGTAATATAGATAATCTCACCGAGTTAACTTTTTATTCTATGTATTTAAAGTTTAATAATAATTACTGAAGAGGATCTTAACTGTGGGGAGAAAACGTTAATGTACAAGTTTAATATTAATAAAATTTATGATTCGCACATCTTGCGTCGGCTCTTAAAGGAACCGATAAAGCTTTTTATCAATTATTGACTATATTACTTTATTGGAGCCTAGGGTAAACTCCGACAAATACGCCGCGCTGGGTTTTACACCGCAGAAGTCTGTCACCTTGAAAAGATCACAAGCAGAAGGAGATCTTACGAGCTTTTGACGGTATTAAAAAAGATATTGAAATGTTATTAAAGTGGTCTTTTTTAATTGAAATAAATATTTTTTTTCGAGGTAAACTTACAACGAATTCGAATGTTTCACATTATACCTATTGTAAAATAAAATCAATTCTTTTACAATGTTAAAAATAATTATAAAGTATGTGCGCATTATTTTATAAGTGTATTTGTTTTGCAAATACAGTTTAAAATATATTTCAGACACTGTTTGAAAAACCTTGCTTAATATAGCGTGTTATTGATCTTTTTACACAAGTGATTTGATTCATATTGTGTCTTGATAGAGCTGTATGAAGTCCTCGGGTATCTACCCCGAAAACAGAATTTGACAAAATTAAATGCAAACGGACATTCAGAAGGAAAAACGCGTTCGTCCGGATGAACGGCTGGATCAATACTGTAAAATTGTGAAGTAGTTTATTATGTATGTTGTACTGCCGAATAAAGATTTAATTCAAGTGGATGCATTTTTATTTTTGAATTTGAGGACCGAAAGACGAGACTACTATCAAGGGATACTGAACACACGCAAAGTTACAAAATCAAAATGATTGGCCACAAAAATTGCCAGATGAAATGGAGAAGCTCTTGAATAGGTGCAACTATTTTAAAGGAAAATATTCCACCAATTTTAGATAATAGAAATAATTATACACTATTCAACAAAAAATAGGGAACATTTCCGAATAGACGCGCAAAATTATAGGGTACATAAAATAGGGACGTTCTAAAATTAGAGACATTAGAAATCATTTCTACTTTCGGCTTACCAGCAATTCTATATTCTGAAAGCATAAAATAAATTTTTATTTTACAAGAAATCACGCTATAAAAAGAGAGTTTCTCTTAATTATATAAAACATAAATTTTATGCTTTGTAAAAATTGAATAATAAAGAAAAGAGAAATACAGCTAGATATTTTGTAATACAACTTATCATTGGGAATCTAGTTTAAGTATCTCATTCCAACTTGATATTAGATTTCTCTATCGATTTCTCTATCGAGTATTAATATAGCTTAATAATATAATTAATAATATAATTAATATACGTCGAGTATATAATAATATTTTCATTAAATTAATATTTGCTTTTATGTAGTCTATAGTTGTAACAATATTAACCCTTCATGAACCAGGTGGAAAATTAACATAGATCATATATGGGTGTATCTCATATCCCATGCTATACTTCATCATATATATACTATAATTTAGTATTGATTGATAACAACGCACTCTCCAGTTGCTCGAAATGCGAGCGGTATTTTTTTAAAAATTATTGAAATTCATCTTGCTGGAGTGTGATACACAGAGCTGGCAAAATTTTGCCCAATCCAGTTAAATCCGCCGATTAAAACCGGTTTTAACCAAAGTGAAAAACCCGTATTAAAATCCACAAATGTTATCCACAAATAGTTAAATGCTTAATTATTGGAAATAAATCTTTTTAAGGGGATCCTAAAGTCATCTGTATTACCGACTAAATCATGTAATTTTTGTATAACAAATTTTTTCTCTTTCACAGATTCGAAAATCCTTTCCCAGGATTAAAGTACTCGTATATGCATTAATACGTGTTTGTGAAGTGGAGTTTATGCCGAGAGAACGACAAAAATTTCGAAATTGATATATTTTTTTACCATTTTTTAGTGTAACATAGCGTCTCAAATCGTGACAACATTTGCTTGATACGAAAGTTTTGCAACCTGTACTTACGAAATAGTAATCCACAAATACGTAATTTGCACAGACAAATAACATCGAGTTCTTAAAATTAGACTTAGACACTTTATCGCGACGAATTTGTTATACGAAAATTGACACGAATCTGCAACTGCGTGTATTATAGGTTGCGTGAGATATTGGTGTAGTAGTATATAGGCTGTGTTCTAAATTTATTGCCAGCACAGAAAATGCTACAGTTTACGTTACGTGCACTATAGATTTTCAGTACTGGCAGTCAATTTTGAAACACAGCTATAAAGACATGTCGATGTGCTGGAAAAGCAGTGACATGTAGTGACTTCGTCGGAGTTCGAGCTTCGCTTTAGGATCCTTTTGATGCTGACACATCTTTTATTTCCTTCATGCTCCAATTGCTCGATACTTCGCCAACTTCGCCAGGCACAGAGAGGGAGAGAGAGAGAGATATCGCGATTTATTAGCAACATATTGTAATAACTATTTATGTTAGCCGAAAAAATATTTTTAACACGAACATCTCTTTGATAAAGGAAAAAAACAATCATAATTAATAAAGATAATGAAAAGATATTTTTATTAGGTTATACTGTTTTTCGACAAAATTTTTAATTAACTTCTTTAATCCTTAACTCGAGCAGTGGGTTACACAAATTGTATTTATATAATAACAGCTAGCGCTAAGCATTTGCAAGCCGTAATAAGGGTGAAATGGATTAGAGTAGGGGATAAAAAAATTTTATATCCCCATCATTAATTCTCCACCATTCTCCATCAGTTGATTCCAAGGGTTAAATGGGAATTTTTCATGGTCGTTTTTTATTTATTAGATTGTTGAATTCCAAATAATTAACGAAAATATGATTTTTAAAAATACTAGACATAACAGCGCTTCGCGCGCGCTACTGAGATTTAATATTATATGCATACAAATATGCATATAATATTTATTAATCGATTACATTTAATCTTCGATACACATAACTATCAAACGCACGATTTCCGCCTGTCTCCGCGATGACAGCCCCTCACGAAGTAAGCGCAGCGAGAGAACCAAATCGACGCGACATTGGTTGAAGTAGAACCGAACAACCGTTAATCGTAATCATCAATCCGTAGTCTGATACGGGCATAAAGGTAATTATACCCCAATTATGCGAGTCAGCGACAGATTCAAATATGTCTTTAAATTTCAAGCAAATATATCGCTATGTAAAATTTGAAAATAATAAAACGAAGTATTTTATATACTTACAATACTAAATAATAGAATAAATTAATTTAAGAAAAAAAGGAAATCTTCGTATCACGTAGTAAGTTTAGTTTACATCGTGAAAGTTTTGGTACGCGTATTAAGTTTGATACGCACCAATGCTTTAGTAAGGGTGCGTTTACATCGAACGTACTAAAAAAGAAAAATAATACGAATTTACAATAATTCATGTCGATTGTCTCCTAGTAGTATTTGGAATAGCAATTTGCTTGAATTCATTCCTGTTTTACAAGTGGAGTTCAAATTTTTTAACTTTAATTTCGCTTGTTGGGCCGTTTTAAAAAGTCTTTTTTTTCTATAGTTTCAACTAATGATTGGAAAATATCAACATGTCTGTGTTTCTTTCCGCCCGATTAATAAAATAATCTGCTTCTCTGTACATAATTCTAAAAATTCGTATTTCTTCTTCTCCCCAATTTAATCCTTTTTTACAAGACATTTTAATATATATATAATATAATATTGTTTGAGAGAAACCAAAGATTAATTTGAACAATAATTGATATAACACTAATTTTGAGATTATACGTGCTAAATACTGCCCAAAATGTGTTCTATGCGTTTATCGTCATTTATTATCATTTGATACGCGTATCAGCTTAGTATATGATACTCCTGTGTGATACGCTCGTACCAAAATGATCCGATAGTGTTTACATAGTGCGAATACTAAATATTTAGTATATTAATTTAGTATATTAATACAGATGTACCTGATACGTGTATCAAATACACGATGTAAATTAGACCAATAAGAGGAATTATATTGTGGCAACATCTAATTTTAATCAATTAGGAAATATCTGTATTATGAAGCTATAAATGTCTATTATTATTTGCCTTATTTCTTCTGGCTTATATGATTCTGATCGTATAGGCCAGAAGAAATAAGGCAAAAATTTGTTGCTGAAACAGTTACAGCTGAAGTTGCAAAATTAAACATCAACAATAATAGTACAGAAGAGTTTGACAGAATTTTCGGCGATGTAATTAATATTATCGTTTCATATGATATGGGCACAAAGGGCTACTCACCTACGAAATCAATTAGAAATTCAGCAAATGAGGCAGTCAGGCATTCCTTGAAATTAAGAAATCATCTGAAATCAAACAAAAAAGCATCGTCGTACGCTCGGTCGCGGGTCTCGAATTTCTTTCGGAAAACAAATAAAATCACTTTGAAATCACGTTGAAATAACATGAATACAAGAAATCGGAAATCACTTTCGTGAGTAGCCCCTCGCGTGGGTCGATTTAAACGAAGCAATGGAAGGAGTTACGATAGTTTAAATGGATACGGTGCTATCATAGAATTCCTTACTGAGAAAATCTTAGATTATCGCACTCGTAATAGAAAATGCCATTTTTACGATTTAGGTCGTCCAAAAGAAAAACATGATTGTAGAAAAAATTTCACCGGCAATGCTAAAGCAATGGAAGCGGACGTGGGTGCAGAGCTAGTAAATCATAGCAAAATTTTAAAAGAGGTTGGATGTCAGTCAAAGTGATAATTGGAGATAAAGAGAGTTCCTTTATGACTGTTGTAAACAATTCTAATAAAATATATAAATTAGCAGATAGAAATCACGTAAAAGAAAATCTATCGAAAAAGCTGTACAATATTAAATCTATGTATAAGGAGCTCAATAAGAAAAGATTAATAAATCATATTAAAAAATGCTTTTCTTATGCGCTTGCACAAAATAAAGGGAGGGCTACTTAATTAGCCACATTGTAAGATGTATTCCAGATCATATGTTTAATAAGCATGACAACTGCGGTACTTAGTGTAAGAAAGTGTCTCAGAAAAAAAAGTGGAATATATGAACAAAAATTTATTCTAAAAAATGAAGGTCTTCACGAAGAATTGACAAAAATATTTTCAGCTTATGCTGATAATGCTTTTAAATATTGTATTTCTGCTTCTAATCAATAGAACGAATCATTCGTGGGGATATTCATGTAGCAAGTGATGTATTAATAAAAAAATGAAGGAAATAATCACACAAGGAAATAATCACGCAAGAAATAAAAAAAGCATTAGTTGTTTCAGTTGTCCGGTATACTAAAGAATATTAGAAAAAAATTGGTAGACATAGACTTAACAAATGTATAAAATCAAAATCGATTGAAAAAAAGCATCGCAAACTTCAATTGGTCACCCAAAGGGAAAACTTACGCAAGATATTAGAAAAAATAGAAGGAATCACGTACAATTCTAATATTGCCTTTGAACTGGATAGAGTCAATAAAAATAGTTCAGTCGACATAACAGCTTTGTTAAACGAAAATTGCAAAATTGTTTCGATCTCGAAACTTCAAGTCGCAATAAAAATGCAGATATTTTGCAAATTGCTGCTATAGTGAATTAGCACATATTTTCTGTATATATTGAACCAACTTATCTGTTGACAAATTTGCTTCCGAAGTAAATGGACTTGAAAATTTGTGCGGAGAATTATATATTTAAACGTGGAAAAAAATTAGTCACAATGTCTATGTCTGATGCACTGCATGCATTTTATTCATTTTTAAATCGCTTTGCTAATGTTTGTTTGCTGATAATTTTATACATAATTTTATAGAATTTTATATATAATTATATACAATT
>NW_017257999.1:42884-51753 GCF_001594055.1 Mycetomoellerius zeteki
GGATAATTTTTGCATTGTTCGTTTTAGAAAAAAACAAGTTTGGAAAAATGGAAAAAATTGCTCATACACAATTATACATAATTTTATATATAATTATATATAAGTAATTCTTTTACATTTCTTCAAACTTGATTTTTTCTAAAATAAATAGTGCGAAAATTGCCCTTTTAATTATTTTTAATGTTTTCACATTGCTATTACTCTAATAGCACAGATCTCCAAGGGACGTTTCAAAGAACACTCAGAGGACATTCCTATGTCCTAGGAACGTTCGCCAGAACGTCCCTCGAATAAAGTGTGCTATTAGGATATTATTTCTATTACACTAAAAAGTAATTTTACAAGAGAAAAAAGGATGTACGGACATATTTCATATAAAATTATGTATGTTTATGAATATTTATACATGTTTATGTATGTTTATACATAATTATACATATTCATGCATGATAAACTTTTTACCGGGAAAACCATCGTTATAAACATTTTCAAACAAACGCATGCAAAAGACAACCTCCTTCATCCTTGTCGGTTGCCAGTCCTTGAAAGTGTGACGTTGCTATATCTAATAGATGTCCTTAGTTCTCGAGAAAATGTTTAAAATCAAGATTTTTTATTGATTCGAACTTTAATATCATGCGATAAATATTTGCGGTGTTGTTACACGAGTTTCTTCACGAATTTAACTATTGAGACTCGTTTTTCATTAACTTTTTGAATGTGATTTCGAGGCTATATGAAAATTCGTGTCGCGTCACAGCCAAAATAGTTATACTACAATGGTAAATATAGAAACATCTACGATGTTTGATCGGTTATATATCAGAAACGGGACGGTAATTCGAGTTCATCTTTTACAAGCATATGTATTAATATCTAAATTACTTGAGACGAAAATTTCAAGACATTGAATAAGGTCGATATTTCATGTGTCGTATAACAAAGCTTTTCAAGCCTGTCGATTGGCTGTAGGACAGAGAGATCCGAAAACCTCTCCGTTCTATAGCCAATCAATAGGCTTGAAAGATCGACAGATGAAATATCAGGCTACTGCATTTTAGGGTAAGGTAGAACTATCTTAAGTTGATTAAAAAAGTCGATTATTAGCCGTCAAACTGCCACGCGTGCTGTGGATACTTATTTATGCAGCATTTATATAATAAAAAAATCACGAATTTAATAATAAATTAACGAAATATTTATGTTAATAATCATAATTTTTTATTAATTGTCGGTAATGTCACCGTTGATCAATTATCCCCGAGCTCCCATTGGATACTCAATCAGCATACAATATATTTAAAAAACATTTTTTAACTATTTTTTTAATATGTATGCTGGTTGGGTAGTAGCACCGACGAGATACTATTAAAGACCGTCAACCCTGGGCAAATTTTTGATATAAATAGGGCCCCAAGGGCCCGGAAGTAATCGAAGAACGCTGACATTATCGACAATTGATATAAATTTGCTATTATTAACATAAATGCTCTATAAATAAATATGCATATTTGTAAAGCTATAATATCCTATAAATTGCCGAAAAATTACAATTTTTTTTTCTGCATGTATTATCTCTGTTGATAATCGAACTTTGACGATAACACTGAAATCACAATTTTAAAGAAAAATCGAGTATTATTGAGTTTTAAATGCACGTACACCGATAAACACTTCTACTAAACTAATAAATTATAAAATTAGTACAATATTATCAGTTTTTTACTCGTAATCACTTCAATATTAACAAGGACGCGAACTCCCATAAGGATGTCGGTCTTTAATAATATCTCGTTGGTGGTAGTAGAGAGAAATCTGAAAGTGGATCCACTCTCAGGTCGACATCCCGATCTTTTTCGTGTATCATACCTCGTAGGGTAATGTCCACGTTTTTGTGGTTCTTTTCCGTAATAACTAACTTTGATCGTTCGTCCTTGTCTAACCCACGTAATAGTATGGAAAAGAACCACAAAAACGTAGACATTACCCTACGAGATTTGGTACACAAAAAAGGTCGAGATATCCACACTTTCAGGTTTTTCTCTGATACAACAAATTTCATTTGAATTTTTTGATAATATTTTTTAATGGTGTGTTCGTCATTTTAGATTTTTACATTTATTAGATATTATTTTCATATTTAATAATCCTATAGATCATTCTATTGGATGTCGCGTATATCGGACGCAAATGCAATCTGAATTCCTCATGACATCGATGATATCCAGCCATAAATATACACGAGGAGGCGGCATGGGCATCTCGTATGGACTCGTCGCACAGATAGGAAACGCTTTTACCGCCTGAGCCAAACCGGACAGCGCTTAGGAATGGCGCCAATGCGCCGCCATTTTCATGAAACTTTACCGTGACCGTAAATCGCGGAGACTGTGACGGGGAAGAATTCCAGCGGACATCGCACGCTCGTCGGTGGATCGTCGGAAAAATCGCGAGAACGGCGAGAATAATGCGCTGGTCGTAAGTATGACATCCCGTTCCGATCTGTTGGTCTGCTAGTTTTTTTTCGCACGTAACACAGGGCCTATGGCATGGGACTTCCGTTCATTGAAACAGGAACAGGAAGTTCCTCGCGACCCCGAGACGGCGAAATAAAAACATCCTGTAGCGATGCAAAAATTTCGAGGAATAAACGCACCACGCGCACGTGGTACACCGCAAGGCGCAAATCGAATGTATCCGGCCGCACGTGTTTCTCCGTCGGCGAGCTCGTTATTTTTACGGCCCACTTTCGGATTCAGCTGACCCAAGGTCGAACGACAGCGATTAACGCCCGAAAATTAGTCGCACAGTTCGATTTCCATCGGTTAGAAAAATCCACAGTGACCGCGACAAGTTATGGATAATATGATTTTAGAGCCTGCTTGCACGGTGACTGAGCTGGATAATCAAGAATGCAATCTATGCAGGAAAGCATATGTGCCAACGATATTGAGAGTCTGGACACGGATACTCTCATACCAGTAAGCATCTTTCTTTTATGTTGAAGGTGTACGAAGGTATACTATCTGATTTTATATGAAGCTATTGTTAATATTTAACGGTCATGCTGTTGTCGTTAGGTGGAACTTTTGGCTTGCGATGTCTCCTCTCATTCAAGACCACAAGATGCCTCGACTATGGTGGAACTTGGTAAACAGCTTCTACATAGTGCTAAAAATGGTGACACTGAAGCTGTTCGTGAACTCATGTGTAGGGGCGCACCATTTACCACAGATTGGGTATGTGCTTTAGCATTTAAAAAGTGTTTGTATTCTTTGTAAATTTTATTTATAACAATAGGCATACGATATATATTTGTCTTTTATAGCTTGGTACAAGTGCGCTCCATCTCGCCGCACAGAACAATCACATAGATACTGCTGATGTTTTACTTAGAGCAGGGATATCAAGGGATGCTAGGACAAAAGTCGATAGAACTCCTTTACACATGGCAGCATACGAAGGCCATCATCAGATGGTACAGTTGCTGCTGAACTATGGAGCAGATGTTAATAGCAGAGACATGGTATAATATTAAAATATGATTTATTAACTTCTAGCACCAGATAATTAACATGAAAAATGATTTTAGTTAAAGATGACTCCATTGCATTGGGCGGTAGAACGTGAACATGTAGATGTAATGCACATTTTACTAGATCATGGAGCCGATACGAATGCAACTAGTAAATTTGAGAAAACTCCAGTCAGTCTTGCATTGGAGCATGATAGGTTAGACTTTGTGGATATATTACAACAAGAACGAGAACTAATAGGTATTCAAGCTCATCAACAAAATCAGGCTAATTCTGTAGAATTGGAAGTAGCCACGAATAATTTAGTACAATTAGAAGCTGCGAATAATAGCAAAAGTTCGATAATACAAGAAGAAGAACAAAAATTTGGAATGATACATCAACCATCTCCACGTAAACGTAAACTTTCTCAAGGTAAATGTTAATATATTTTTCCATGTACTTTTTTATTTACAAATCTTTTTTGTATTTCAAATTCTACTTTGTGTATTTATAATTTCTAGCGCAAATTGAAAAAAAACAAAAAATGATCTTTCAACAAATTTCTGTATCACCAAACAATACAGATGGCGAACAAGAAAAAGAAATTGAAGATGTTGAAATAATTAATGCGAATAATATTATGAATAGTAAGAAACATAAAGATATCTTGTCGATAGGCAAACAGTTTAGGTTATTAGAAGCACATGGAATTAGAATGATACCTGTAGATGATGAATCATCTATTGTAGAAAAGGCAATGGAAAGTGGGAGAACAGTAGTTTTAACAGGTCCGCTTTTGTACATTTAAAATAATTTAAAAACTAATATCAGAATATATTCTAAGATGATTTATGTGATTACAGAAGCCGGAAAAATTGCTTTGAATTTGACGAAAGGTTCGTCGATTAAACGCCTTCAAGTTGCTTCGCGAAAAGGACCATCGAGGAAAGTTATAGCAATTAGAGCAGACCAAATTCAATCAAAAATTTTTAATCCAAATTCTAATACATCTACCATTACGTCACGGAGTCCAAATATTTTGAAAAAAGCTGTTGATAACAAATCAATGAAGTTATTGGTTACAACAATTCCTAACACTTCAACAGCATCTACTGTCACCGAAATCAAAAATTCTATCTCGACAAAAGAAGTAAGGTCATTTATATTTCAGATATAAAATACAAATTAACAATAGACAAATAAATAAACGTTTTTATATTTCAGAAAATTGCGTATGCTCCGTCAAAGATTGTGGAATCAACAGTTTTACAATTAGATGATGATATAGAAGAAATTATTGAAGAGGACAATCCAGAAAATAACGAGCCAGTAACAGATATAGCAGTACTAAATAGAAAATTAGCAGAAGCGCGAAAACAAGCCGCCGAATATCGTAAGCAATTACAAGAAAAAGAAAAGGAAGCGGAAATATATAAACAGCAACTCAAAAACATAACAGCGCAAATAGCATCGAAGTAGTTTTGTACAAATATAGATTTCATATTCGGTTTCACAATTTGCAAATCGGATTTCTCTTTTTATATCAAAAGACTTTATAGCTTTGTTTTTTTACATCATGTATTTTTACAACATATATTATCAAGTAAGTGATTCAAAATCCTCTCAATCCTCTTTTTGTATATGAATTTTGTTTCCACAGATATCAGATAATTTTCATTATTAACACAGTTTTGTAAATATCTTTAAAAAAATTTCTTACATTACTTATAAAATACTTGTCAATATATTTACATAAACTTATTTCCTATTTTATAGTATGCATGAATTCTACTTTTATTATGTACAAATATCATAAAAAGATATATATATATAAGATATATATATATAAAATATATAAAGTACTTTAGTAAAACATTGATAACAAATTACGGCCAGATACATGAAATTGAATGTAAATATATATAAATCCTTTTGCTTTCCACATAGTGCAATGTAACAAATTTAATTTGTTCATGTTTTCAGATAGATTCATACGTGTATAGAATGAGACACTTCGTAATGTAAATTATTTTATTATTTAAAAAGAAATGTTTTTAATAAATTCTTGAGGAAGACATTTTATAAACAGATGATGAAAGAAAATTACTTTTAATGTGAGTATAAGAAATTGTAATAAATAAATTTGTTGTATAATAAATCTTTTCAAAATATTTTGACTTTCTAAAATAATAGATAGTTAATGATAGATTTATTAGAATTTAGGATATAGATTTATTGAGATTTAAATTAGGATAGATTTAAATTATTCCAATACTGTAACATTTTTCTTGTCCTACCTATTTTCCACCTAACATAAGAAAGGCCATCTGATTTATATATCAAATTGACGTGTCTCACTCTATATGGGCTTTAATCATAATTTCCTAAACAGATGAATATTCATTCTTTTTCTAAACTTTTACATTAATTATAAATAATTATTAATAAGTAGGGATGCACTGGATCGAAAAGAATGTAACATCGGATGAACATAATATCTTTAAAATCAAATAAATTTTTTTATTTGATTTCAAAAAGTAATGTTTAAATAAAAGAAATGACGTTCAAATCGAAGAAATTTTTTTTTAACCGTATAGCAAAGAAACATTTCTTTAAATCGAAAAAACCTTTCTTTGGGTGTAAGATATAGCATTATGAGTATGCATACTTATTTATAAAACATTTATATAATACAAAATCAACAATTTAGTGATATAAAATTTCAACCGAATATATTCCCGGATACTAATGATGTCCGACTATCCGATTGGATAGAAAAAAGTACCGGTTAATACCGGATACCGGATACTTTTCGGATATCCGGTGCATTCCTATTAATAAGATCAATTCTCAGATTTCAAATGATTGAGAAACTAGAATAATTGATTTATTTATTTAAGAAAATGATTAAATTTTGATAACTTGTGTTAAAAACCATTCAATACATATCTTATTCTAATTCATCCGTACAAGATATAAATGTTTGCAAGAATTTCTAAAGTATAATGTAAGTTTTTTGCTTCCTTTTTGTAATAAGTAAGTGTATATATAAATTAATTTTTTGCATAAAAATTATGATAAGCAATTATTTTTCTTTGATTTATAATATTGTTTAAATAAAAACATTGAGTTAAACGCTCTCTAACATTTGACATCCTTTGTTCGATATATTAGTCATCTTTTTTTGCAGTAATAAGTAGAACAAAATATGTTGTTTGCAGCACAAAGATTATAGCGTCGTTAAAGTTTACACACAACACACACACACACACACACACACACACACAAAACACACACACACACACACACGAGCCATTTAGAATTTTATACATATTATACCCTTTCATATCTTTACCATAAATTATGTTTCTACATAATTTATGAGTTGTTACAGATTGTCAACATCGACATAAAAAGTATAAAATATCTTTGAAGTTGTTGAATCAAATATGAAGTCTATGTACAATGAATTTTCTAGAATTACGACGAACATCAGGATGTTGTATATTGTACTGAACACATGAATTCGCTTGCGCTTGTAAATAGAACGCATAATGTGGAAAGCAAATCAATTTGGCAAGAAGCTCCTAATAGTGTGTAATTTGAAATGTGCTTAACATAATTTTGCATAGTTTATTCAACTGCACATGACATCGCTTCGCCTTAGTTTAATACAAAGTGTTTGCATTCCAAATATTTCCTTAACTTTCTGCCTGATAGACGATAATTCGTCATTTTTATGCGAACAAAAATAAAAATATTAAGTATGTACCACGTTTAGTCGATGCTAGAATATTTGACCAATTTAATCTAAAGATATTGTCGAACGAGATTTGAAACGGTAAGATTGTATAGCAAAAGAATATGATACAGAAAGTGGTTGACCTCAGGTACAAAAAAAGAACATGCATTGTATAAAGCACTAAAGTTGTGGAATGCAACGGTCTAGAATACTTAGAATAATTTTTCTAGAATAAGATTTTTCTAGCAATGTATATTGTAAATATAAATTTATACATAGTTAGAAATCTGGATTCTCAAAATGGATTATCATTTATTTCATAACTCTTTCATTACAGCCTTTAACTCTCCAATCAACCCCGTATATGGTTGTGATCGAACTTGGGACTCACTACGAGTCGATTGCTTTTATATGGAACTCATAAATTTATATACTAAAAATCAATAAAAAATGTTATTTACGAATTAAAATTTCATACAGGAATAAATGTTATCTTTCTACACAACAAAGATAATGTCATATGTTTGATACGGAATACACAACGATTGTATAAATAGTACGTTAAATAAAAAAACAATGTAACAAGTATTAATTGACAACAGTTTAATTGAAAATCTTGTTAATAACTCAATGACAATATTATAAATAAAACATAACATTTTATTAAAACGAAATCATGGCGTATTTCTTTCATTAATACTCATTGAATTAAAAAGATTATTTTTAATTAAACTGCTGTTGGTTAATATTGTTAATACTTCATTTTTTCCGTGTATCTAAAAGATATTTAAAACAGATAAGGAGTTCAATTTGAGAATGTTGCAAGTATATAAAAAGGATTGTATTCTAATAAGTAAAATTTGAGCACTATGTTGTGGCAAATTGGCATTAACTCGTGTACTCACATAATGTTATTTGGTTAATAGATTATCAAGAAGCTATGCAAAGTCTATCGTTTCCTAAATATTTAATAAATTATATTAATTTAATGAAATTTGATTCATGAAACGACCGACTCAGCTCGGCGATCAATTTGTTATTACAGTCTGTTAACAAATTCTATTAAATTTCTATTAGTATTCCGATAAAAAGTACAGTAAATACATTTTACAAAGCTGTCTTCGACAGATTTGGTTATCTGGTTGCCCATATTGGCTTAGTTTTCGTTTTTTTTTTTTTTTTTTTTTTTAATGAACATCCATCATCGTCTTCGCGGGAATATTTCCCACGCGATCGATGCGAACATTTCCAATTTTCCAGTAGCGGCGGCATTTCGAACGAACATCTCAAAAGTTCGATTTGTGCGATTTAACGATCGCTCTCATCCGCGCATTTTTACCTTTTGTCTGTCGGCCTATAGATTAAAGTTTCATTCCACGCTGCATTGACAGAGAATTACCTACATTGTTGCCCCACGTCCGTGTAGATATACCTACGGCATTTTGTAGCCCCGGCGGGATCGATCGCGGCGGAAGATTCGTCACGTCGCTTCGTGCACTTTCTACACTTACCTGCACTTTTCCTTTTTCCGCCTCTCTCTTCCAAGCCCCGCTCCAAACAAGCCGCTCTTTCGAAAGGCGAGGTGAGAGCTATGCGAGTCTCGTTCGAG
>NW_017257999.1:51839-55405 GCF_001594055.1 Mycetomoellerius zeteki
TCTGTCCTTGTTTAACATTAATGTTAAACAAGGACAGATGGCGAATCCGAGACATCCGAGCGACGTTTCCGAACGCAGCGAATGTACTGTACAAGGCGACATCTCGCCGAGCTCGATGCTGCAACCACGCGAAAACGATCTCCAACGTCTCCACGCTTGTCGTGCTTGTATGTCGAAGAGCGGGTGACGATTGGAGCAAGATGGATCCTACACGATACGGTGGATTCGGTTCTCCGAAACGCTCGCGGCTCAACTTCAATCCGATGTTGCAAACGCATTTCCGGCGGACGTTCTCTCTCCTCAGACGTCGGACTTTCGCGATCGATCGAATCGTCGCGCCCATGGGCGTCCTCGGATAATTCTCAGGGGTGGGCAACGCGCGCCGATCGATAAATAACTTAACCCATTGACACACCTATCACGCGGTCCTTTCCGGAAACTCGGATTCTCGAGATGAAAGGACGGAGAGAATTGCAATTATTCTTCTGTCGCAATCGAACGCACGAATTCAATTCGTTTTCGAGCGCGTTCGATTTCCGACGCGAATATTCGGGCGCGTTCTCCCGACGCGGATCGATCGCGAAACTCGACCGATTGACAACGCCACTGCATGCTTTCGCTTCCAAACAGCATAAAACAATTAATATTCCTTCAAGAGACGTATACCGTACATATACCGTACTATCTCGAAATTATGAGTCGATTGTTATACGCGAGATTTTTATCAGAAAATTTTCTGTGAAAATCGGTATGATTTCACCAGATTCAATTTTCTTCACAGACAATAAAAGAATATGTTCTTTCACATAGCTAGATTATTAAGAGTACGGTTATCAATCATATCTTTTTAAAAGTCCTTATACTTTTTTCGAGGTAGCGAAACTTCTTGGTCATTAATTAAAATTTTATATTTATAAAATTATATTAATAAAAATTGTCAACGAAAAAATTATGTTCTAGAAATTCTATTTTATTAAATACTTGCATTTAATGCATAAAAAAATTATACCGTCCTTCCGCTTTTCTGGACCATAATCTTTTCTTGAAAAGTATACGTATGAACGGTATTCATAGTCGGTACTTATATTTAAGATTGTCTTAAGTACAGTCTTAAGATGTCATGAATCAATTAGAAAGCTGTATTAGTATCTTTGAGACATTACTTACGACAGTCTTAAAACAAGAACCGACTATGAATACCGGCTATATGTATTTTTTTCAGGATTGGGTAATGCTAAGTTAAAAAGATAAAAAGTTAATTAATTTTAATTTAACTTAGTTACATTTTAGACTTTTAACTTTTTGACTTAATTTAATTATATTTTATCAGTAACTATTAACTTTTAATTTGATTTTTTTTAAATCAATCCTCAGACACAATGCGAGAGGATAATGAGTATATAATTTAATAATTTTATATCGTATAATCGTTACTTGAACAAAAATAACCAGATTCTTTAACAAATATGATGCGAAAAAAAAATACGAAAAAAATTATGTAAAATGGTTCAACTGTTTTTTTCTTTTTTTTTGGTTGTTCGTTCGGATTAAATTTAACTTTTAACTTTTCAATTACTTTTTTTTATTAACTTTACTTTTAATTCAATTAATTTCATTATGGATTAACTTGTATTTTAATTAAATTTTCAAGGCTATTAACTTTAACTTAACTTAGTTAAAAAAAAAGTTAACTTACCCAACCCTGATTTTTTTCTTATAATTTAATATCATATAACTCTAATTGTGAAATAAAAGGATACAGCGTACTTACGAGTGAAATCAGGGGATGCACTGGAGTGACCAAATTATTGACACTACAGTCATATAAAAATCTCTTAATTGACTGAACGGAATCAAAAATCCTCTATTGAGAGATTTTTATACGACTATAATATCGATAATTTGGTCATTCATCCCCTTAAATACGTCAAGAGTTGCCGAGCGCGAACAAAAAATTTTTTGAAAGTTTTTGACCTTTCATAATACTGGCTAGATCGACCCCTGTGATGGAAAGATCTCTACACTTTATTCGCGAGAAATCTTAGGAATGTTCTCAAAATATTCAGCGGACATAGGCCGATGTTCATAGTCCAGTTTTGTATTTAAGACTGTCTTAAGTACAATCTTAAGATATCATGAACTAATCAAAGTGCCACATTAATATCTTCAGACATTACTTAAGACTATCTTAAAATAAAAATGGACTATGAATATGGCCATGGAGATATCCTAGTAACGTTTTTAGGACGTCTATTGGAGGTCTGTGCTGTACAGGGAGGCCATTACATATAAACCCCCCTCAAAAAAAAGGAAAATGAAACAAAAGGAAAAACAGTTCAGATCATTTTGACATCTGTATTCCCACTGAATTTATATTTTGTACAGTAATTTCCGGGTATCGTTTTACACTTTTCTCGGAACGGAAACAAAGAGGATACCCGTGATAACGATCGGTATATCGTAGCTGAATATCAGACATAATCCGCCCGGAGGATTATGGAGCTTCTGTTTGCGGCTAGCTTACTCGCTCTCGGAGCGTATTGTTGAAGGCTGGTGGTGCACACAGGCACGTAGCACGAACTACACACGAGCGACGGAGGTCTACAAATATATCATGCGAGCGTTGTACGTTATGTGTATACAGTGGACGTCTTGGTCGCTTGAAAGTTGCGATCACCTTAAGAGTTAAATTTGAAAGAAGCGTGCGCTCTCGAGAGCGATCGGGCCTCGCATCCTCCCTCTTTTTGTCGGCAGGACCGTACGCGAATTGGGCCCTTTGGATACCCCACAATTACTTTTTCCCCGTAGGGTAGCGAAAATATTTCTTTCTTAAAGCGGAAACTTAAAAAGTGAAAATTTTTATGATTAATGGTAATCCTTATATAAATCTAATACTGGCCAAAACTGAAAGGTTAATTATTTATTTTAAGTATTAAAAAGCATTGTTGTTTCGTACTTTCAATAGTAATTAATTGCTATGTTTCAGTAATAAAAATATAATATCTGTCAAAATCTCAGTATATTACAAAATATAATAACAAATTTATTAGAATTATTTTTATTAAGATATTTAGAAATTTTATAAAAAGAGTAATCAATAAAAACCTCTGAAATCTTTATCCTTTTTAGTTTCATTTTTCAGATTTAAAGAGAAGATTGAATCTAGAAAAAAACAGCACACAAAGAATCGATAGATTAGAAGAATTATAAAATGTAGTATATTTGTTTGTTGTTAGAAGGTAATATCCATAGATTTAATGTAAGTATTAAACATTTATAGTGATATTTATTAGTAATATTAATTAGTATTTTTTTGATTTCTTAACGAAATAAAAAAATTGTTCTAACTATTTATAATTATTATTTTTTATTTGTGCGTATAAAGAGATAGTTTTGTAAATAAAGGGCGTATTTATCGTTCTAATGCTCAATTACATAAATTAAGTACAGATTATTGTATTGCACGGTGAGCAGGGATATCTGGTGATTTAGATACTGCCCTGCGACGCGGTGCTCATGCTTTCTACGTATCGCGAACTGCGCAGATACGTCATCGAGCGAGAGCG
>NW_017257999.1:55422-74129 GCF_001594055.1 Mycetomoellerius zeteki
CAGCTTATATTTTAGCTTGTAAAGTTTTCGCGCTCTTTCCAAGCGACCTCCGTTTTCGACAGTGACACGTGAACTTATCGTGACGACGAAAATGATTCGCCGATCAGACCCGAACGAACATCGGCTTCATGCGTGATTAGGAAGATAATAACAGAAAGAAAGAGAGAGTAACAAGAAAGATAGAGAAAGAAATGTTCTCGTGGACGCGGCTTAAAGACTGCCAGGTACGATCAGGAGTGGATCAAATCGATTGAGAATCCCTGAACTTATTGCAAAATAATAAAGAATTAAATCATATGTGTTATATATTTTGTTTGTTTGTGTTCCTACAAATAAATTTAGGACAGAGTATACTCGTCAGTTTGACTTTTTGATTTTATTTTACAAAAGTAATATTTTTGAATATTTTTATTTGAAAATTATCCTTTGATTCTTCCATTCATCTGCAAAGATTTGATATAAAGGGTATAAAGAAATGTTATCTGTGAAAACACTGATTTTATTTTAAATCCTACGGACTTTTTCCACGCATTAATTTTACATAGAAATATTGACGGTTCTCTATTAATTTCTATGAAAAATGTTTCTTTATAAAGATAGAAACAAGCGATTTTTTTCTGAACTCGTAAAAGCGAATAAAGACGCGTACCGTTAACTTTTTTAAAAGTTTAATAACGTTAGCGCTGCGCTTGTATACGTATATGAACAATCGTTTCAGAAATATTTAATAATTAAATAATTCCACAATAAAAAAAAGTAATAATTTTAGCATAAAATAAAATTAAACGAATTTCACAATACTTCATTAAATAAATAATTGCTGATTATATGTCTCCTGAATTCAATTCGTTTGTGTTTAAAACCTAGCGATTCAAAACAGTGGCTACATTCAACAGAGACAACAGCTTTACAACTAAAATTATTGTAAAAAATTCTTCAATATGATTTATATATTTAGATCAATAAGAAATCAAAGGCAAGAAACTACTTATATTGAAAAATTTTACAACAGTTTTTAAATAAAGAATTTTACAAAACTGCTTTTTCTGCTGAACGCAACCATTGTTAACTTAATTGATTTTTGCAATTAAGTTAAAATATTTGTAAAATGTTATTAACATAATAAATAGACAGAACACTTTTTCTGGTCAAATATGTATATTTGAAATTTTTCCATAAGCAATTCTTTTAATCCTTTGAGGGGGGAAGTATACTTTCCACCTTTTTTTTCTTCATTTTTAAGATGTATTCTCTGCTCACTTTAATGAAACCAATTATGATTTTACATTTTTCTGATATATTATTATTTACTTTACATGTTTTCCATGAGCATTATATCCGATTGTTCTTTTCTAATCATTTATAAAGAAATAAAGTTGGAAAACAGGGTATTTTTTTTTACAAAAAGTGTGGTTTCTCAGAAAGTATTTAAGATAAGAGGTTGAAAATTTTATTAAATATTCTTCATATGTGAAAATATATATTTTTCAGAATTTTTTGCACGGTAGATTTTTTTATAAAAAATTATTGGTCTACTGTGTAAAAAAAATTGTAACGAGTTTTTTGCATTTTTGTCATGAAAGATCATTCGTTAATAAATAGGATGTGCTGAATAGAATACGAATATAACTTCAAAAATTGGAAAAATTTTCTTTCATGTAAGGTTTCCAAGAAAAAAATTGAAACTCTTCAAAAATATTTTTTGGCTATTTTTTTTAAATTTATAACGCATAAATCAAATTTCAGCAACTTTAGAAAGGTTTAACATTGAAGTTTGGACTTTTATCTTTCTGAAAAAGTCGAAAACTGAAAATGCAATTTTGTGGAAAATATAAATCTGAATGAAAATGTATTTATTCAGATTTACACTAATTTATCCCTATATACGTATTGAATCTGTCATTTCGAATTTTTTAAATCTGACTTCAGTTTCATAATCAGCGATCCAAAAAACGTAGAATTTCACAGGAATTCGTCAGGTAGAAAAAATGTACCCCTCAAAGAATTGATTAAATTAATCATCGATCACACATATATAAAATGATCAAATGTCATCAGTCACTCTAGACTAAGATTATCATATCTGAATTATAAGAGAGAGAAAACAATAGGTATATATGTATATTTAAAAAAAAAAAGACGATCCGTGAAGGAGAAGAGTATATTTTTTTATACACAAATTAAATACCTACATTTTTATTATAAAATGTAAGTATTTAATAAAATAAAATTTCTAAAACATAATCTTTTATTGACACATGCTTCTTAGTATAATTTTATAAATATAAAATTTTAAGAAGTTTTACGATCTCAAAAAGAATACATGTACTCTCTCTCTCTCTCTCTCTCTCTCTCTCTCTCTCTCTCAAGGATACGGCTGATAACCCTACTCCAGGCCATTACTTTCCGCAGGTTACGGCCCTGGCACAGTAATGCGTCTGTCGTCTAGGTTGAGAACCCCCGGAGTGTTTCCAATCCCGAAGGCGATGTCCAGTGCTGCGTTTCGTCGTCGTGGTGGTCGTTTCTGCGCCGTTCGTGTGTACCCGGTGACTCGGCGATCGCGGCGTCACACATAACGTTCGTCTAGGACGCGAGCGTCTCCACCCGCGCAACTTCGTAGTGAAACTGTTTCGCTCGTGTCGCGCGCGATACTTGTCTCGGATCGCGGATTACGTGCACGTAATCCTTGACTATAACGTCGTCGTCGTCGTCGTCGACGGCGACGTGCGTGCGTACGTGCGCGCGCTCTCAACATCGACGAAGTGAGACATCGAGTGTGCGTGTGCGTGTGTGGCGCTTTGCAAAAGAAGGAGAGAAAAAACGGAAAGGGCGAAAGGGAAAGAACCTAGAGAGTTTTAGCGCGTGATGTGTTTGTGTCCGTGATTCTTGTTAAAAAGAAAAAGAGAGAGAGAGAGAGAAAAAAGGTGCGAAAAGGAAGAAGGAAGAACGTTACATACAGCGAGAAGGACGGAAATATCCAAAGATCCGATATAAAGAGCGCGGGAGGAAAAAAGAAAGAGGAGGAGAGAGAGAGAGAGAGAGAGAAAGGCAGAAGTGGCGGCGCCGCTTCTTTTCGCTTGTCGTTCTCGAGGGAGGGCGGAGGAGAGAGTACCTCCGTCTCTCTCTCTCTTTTTCTCTCACCGAGCGTGTGGTTGTGATCCCTCCGCTCCACTCCCCCTCCCCCCCCCCTCCTCGCTCCTCCTCCGCCTTTTCTCTCTCGTCCCCTCGTCCGCGCGCGGCGAGTAGTGGCAGGTAGAGGAGGCGCGCGAAGCGAGACAACCGAGACACGACACGGAGCGAGCGAGCGAGCGAGCGGCGCATCTCAACGAGGTAGAGGAGGACGAGAGTGGCGAGGAAGCGGGAAGCGTCGGCAATTCGGCATCGGGACGCCCGGCGACTGACTACCTGCTGACGACGGTGCCGGTCCGATTAAGCACGCGCGCGCGCGCGCGCGCAGTTTGTCACGTTACGTCGCTGCTACTCCTGTGTTATTGCCGTCGCTGGTGGTGTTGGTGTTGACGTTATTGGCACTAGTGATCGGCGGCTGCTCCGTGTGTGGGGAAAATGGGATACACGGCGAGTCGGGCCGTTTAACATAATAGTGTGCGTCGCCTGCTTTGACGGCGGTGGCGACGACGATTGCAACGACGGCGGCGACGACGGAGGTGACGGTGGTGGTGGCGGCGGTGGTGGTGGCGGCGGTGGCGGTGGCGACGGGGCCCAACGGCGAGAAGCGGTCGGAAAAATGGCGTCCGATAACGAAGCCTCTTGCGCGAGTGACCCAAATTTCGCGGTGATCTGCTCATTTCTCGCCTGCTTCGGCAAGTCCTGCGGCATCATCTATCCGGACATCGCTCGGCTCCAGGAGATGCTCGAGAATACGCAAGAAGGTGGGTCTCTGCTCCAGTCTGTATCTATCCATCTCTCTCTCTCTCTCTCTCTTTCTCTTTATACACTTGTGTGTACGTGCTCTCGCGCGCGCGGGAGGAAGGGAGGGACAGAGAGAGAGAGAGAAAGAGAGACACAGTCGTGTTGTATATACGCCACTAGACGGTGAGGGGAAGAGAGATGGAGTTTGCGAGGAGGTGCACGGGAGGAAGCGAGAGGGAACGACAGCGACCCGCCCCCGCGAGAGGCCAGTCGTCTAAGCGCGTACTATTAGTTTCTTTCGTACGTCTCCGCTTCGACTGCGAGGCCTCGTTCGTTCGTTTTGTCTGTTCATCCGTTTGTTGATTCGTTCCGGCGGTGGAGGCAGTCGTTCTCTCGTTTCCTTCGAGGAGCAAGAACGGCGGACAGTGGGAACGGGCAGCCGTCATCGTCGCCACCGCCGCTGTCGTCTCCGTCTCCACCGCTGCTTTTTGTTTTGGTGTGTGCGAGCGGCTTGGCGCGAGATATCGGTATAGGTAACCACAGGCCGTCCCTCTCTACGCGTCCCTCCCTCGCGTTCCGCGCGGTTTCGCGCCGACCTGAACGGCCTAATGACACGTTCCCTCCGCGAAGCGTTGCTATTGACAGATACAGCCGTGAGACACGGGGGGGTTTCACGTTGTTGTTCTGCCGCGTGCTGCCACCTTGTCAGCTTGTCGGTTACACGTGATTACGAATTTACAAGCAACGCGCTTACGCTGCTCCGCTCCGATTTCTGGGAAACATCATTGATTGATCCCGACCTAAGCGTTCCGGAATCCGCCGACGATTGTTTCCTTTAACTATAGAATACGTAAATAAAGGAGTACTCAATTTTTTGTCACGTTATTCGAATTTCCATTCATGATTTACGCTTTAGGTTCAAATTGTTTATCTATAGCATCTTAAATTTAATTTAAATTTGGAGAAATGTATTTTTTGGGTAACGTTTTTTCATCAATTTGATTTGATTTTAATTATTTTATATATTAGGTGTTATTTTAATAAATATCTTATCAGAGATTTAAATAAATATGTATTGGGACTTTTCCATACAAATTCATGACTATATTGAAGCAATAAAATCTTGTAATTCGAAAGCTAATTGTGTATGTATATACACTTGCAGTAAAAAAAAATATATATATGACTGTTTCTCTTTTGTTTCTTATAAATTTATATTTTTTTTAGTGTCGCAAGAATTAATAGATCTGCACATCAAGTTGTTGCGAAAAACACGTAAATCCGTGTCACCAGAAAAGTGGGAAAGGGCGCTAGTCAAGTTTTGCCACACGTACTCTAACCAGGATGGATGGGAACTTGAACGCTTCAGTTACAAGAAAGCTCGTATTGCTGTTAAACTGCGTTTACTTAAAGTATGAATCATATAATTGTATTTTCTTTTTTTTCTGTTGTCTATAGGATCAAATAGTTAATCTACCTTATATATAATACTAAATATTTTTTCTATTTTAGGTATTATTGGAAACACAATTTGACTTAAATCAAAAGTTTAAGAATGAAGTAAACAAATTGGCAGCAAACGAGTTGCGTGTGGAACCTTTAGGAAGGGACAAAAGTGGATTAGCGTACTGGTGTCAGCTGGATGAAGAATGCAACATAAGAGTTTATAGGGAAGATTTAGATGAAGAGAATTGGGAATTAGTAGCTCAGTAAGTCTGTCTTATATACTAAGTTAAATATTAACAAAAGCTAAATTGTTATTTATATATTAATATGTGCTGAAGCTATTATTATTTGTATTGTCATTTATTATTATTCTTTATATCTATCAATGCATATGTTATTCATAATAGGGATCGAGAAGGTGTTGTTAATCTTATAAGTACCTTGTCAAATGGCGAAATCGGGGCTATACCAATTAATGAGGATAGCAACAGTTTGGAAATCTCTGAGAAACCTATAATTGACACTGGACAAGTAACAACGTCTCCAAGCTTAGAAGACGAAGTTGTGCAAGAAAACGGCGAGATGAAGCAGCTACCAAACGGTAGAAGTGATGAGTTAGAGGATGAACGAGAACATGATCAAGATCAGGTTCAGAATGCTACCATTAATGAAACTGAAAAAGAAGAAGTTGACGAAGAAGAAGATATTGACGCGGAAGAAGAAGATATGACGAATGATGAAAGTTCTAAGCAGATTACGGAGGAAGACGATTCTCAAGAAATGGTACAAACTCCGAGCACAGAATCAAGGTGTACAAATGATTCATCTTCGTCGGCGACTAATTTAAAAACGCTAAACACGAAAGTGGATGCAAAATTGGAAGATGCGAGCCACAGAGAGACTACTGACGAAACGTCCGCTTTCTTGGTATCAGAAAGCAAACCCTCAATAATACAACAGACCGGTGTTATAAAAGCTGAAGTTGAAGAACCGGCACCGTTAAAATCTATAGAAACGCCTGTTATTACTTCATCTCCATTGAAACTAGTAAATATTGCGGAATTGAAGCAACCGCCAGAAGAAAAGTTAGTAAGTCCGACATCTGTTATCGCGCCCTTAAACGCGATGAAGAAACACGGTCTTTCCGACGAGATAAAGGCCCTCGAGAAATTGTCTAACAAGAACAGTCTACCTTTCTCGACTACAGATTCCATTTCTGTGGGGCACAGTAAACTATCCGTCAAACCAATCGACCAATTAGCTGCAAATCTTGTGAGGATACAGTCAGAGAAATTGGAGAAGCCAAGTGGGCCGAAATCTCTGGAAAAGATTGCAGAAACTTTAGCAAGATCAAGTAGTATGTTGGGAAATATGGTAAACGGAGAGGATGATAGGCTGCCACAAGATTTTTGCGCGAGAAATCAATCCGAAAAGTCGGCAACGCACAGGAGTCATAGAGGCATAGACTTGTCAACGTCACCGCGTGGTTGGGAAAACGCAAACGAGCAAAACAGACCAGTGGATTTCTCTGGAATTGATCTTTCTAGTCGAAAATTGGGAAAAACAATGGATTTGCCTTCTCCTGGTTACAGGACGCAAGATTTCCAGCATCGAGAAATGGATCTAAGTACGAAGAAGGTGAACAAACCAGAAGTGTCGAATCTGCCATACGATGCGCGTAGCGTAATGTTACGTAATCATGTGATGGTGGCTGATTTGAGCAAGAGACAAATGCCGTTCACCGCGTATGAGACGCCCTATCATAATACAGCTAGATTACCTGCCAAGGACGAGCACAGATTACCAAGTTATGCGATACTTTCCGATCCCAGCAAGATCACGACGCTGAGGATGAACAGTGCACCCCTGAAACGTCCTATAGAGGATGACGATATACAGCAAGATATGCTGAAGAGGATAAGGGCGGATGTAATTCCAATCAGGGGCTCTATAGACAAGAGACCGATGATGAGTGGCAACTGGAGAGACGAGGTGAGTGAGGCTATCGAGGAGCCTATAATGATGGTGCAAGGAGAGGGATCTGGCAGCGACTGCGACGCAGTAAATCCCATTGTTGGAGAGGCTATAGAGGAACCGACGACTTTTTTCTACGGCGAGGGTTCCGGCGCGGAGTGCGGGACGGGTAATCCCGGCGACGACACGCCTACTGACAATAAAGAAAGCAACGAATCAAAAACTGAACCTGACTCAGCTACCACGACGCTGTCGCAGAATAAGGTTTTAACCGAAGACGAGGTATCTACGGGTTCGATACTGTCGAAAACCCCTGTAAAATTAAATAGAAATTATCCACAGTCTAATGTAAGCGTAAACGATAATTGTCAAATAGTAGATTCTATACAAGAAAAGCCAAAGTTTAAGCACACGTTAGGCGTCCAGATAATACCTAAAAGTACAACCGGTCCTGTCAAAAGGTTGTCCAGGTGGGACGTGGGAAAACCAGAAGAGAAGAAAGAATGTGACAGCAGTATCATATCAAACGAAGGAAACATATCACTGAAGAAAAATACAGATGATCACGAGCGTGATAATGTGGAAGAGAAACTGCTGAATGTGGATGCTGAATCGGCCAAAACTAGGCACGAGAATTCCGGTGATGTGGATCAAGATGTTAAAGTAGATGACCTTGTAAACCCAAGCAGTGAAGCCATCGAAGATAGTGTTAAATTACAAGTGTCCGACGTAAGTTCGGAAAATATAAGTACGACGAAACAGGAAAGAGACTGTACACTTCAAGAGCCTGTGCAGTGCGACTCGTCGATATCATCGTGCCAAGCGGACACTTTGCAAGAACCGAAACCATGTACAGATCCTGAACCTACGACAGATTCAGCCATTACACAAAACTTATTTGATATGAGTAGCGTGGTTTCGCGCGAACCAGATACTCCCGAAATAACGAATAACGAATGCAAACCAGCAGCTGCATCTCCGCCGAGATTTTTTTTCGGTCCCAATTGCATTTCGTACACTTCGAAATCCGATGAATTAGGATCTCAGTCGGAACAAAGCCTGACTACGTCCATTCACGATAAAACGGACACTGTGCAATATGAATGCGTGTCTTCGTCGAAGTCAGCGGATGATACTGTTTATTCGTACAAGACGGAAGATTTTGATTTGACGCAAACAAACAATAATTCGTTGAAATCGGATGTATTTACTTTGGAATCTGACAGCGTTTTATGCGGAAATAATAGCAAAGATATCGAAAAAATTGAAGCGCCAAGTAACACATGGGATCAAATAAAGGAAGAGACTTTGACGCCCAATAGATCCATAGATCCAAACACCGCGTCCGAGTACAATGCTGCTAGTTCATCTGTCGCGCAAGTTGAAATAGAAGCGAGCAAAGAGTCAAGTGTGCAAGAATCTGTTTGTGTTGATAAAGAAGTGAGAGAGGATGACTGCACAAAATTGCATACAAGTCCTACGTCAGAAGTGATAACTGAAAGTATTAATGACATAAATATGACTGAAGAAGATTCAATTAAAATCAGTTCGAATAGCGAACCCAATGTTCAACCAGCAGAATGTGGGATTGTCGAACCATCGCAATGCGATCAGTCTATCGATTCTGAAAATCTTGTAAGTATAGAGAGTCAAGAAGATTCTTTTAAAGGATCGGACGATGTAACATCGCAGCTATTGGATGATAAAGACGATAAACTACTGGCCGAAGATTCTAAAAACGAGAACGATTATCAGTCTGATAGTACAAATGTTTGTAACGAAGAACAAAACAGAATTGAAGAAACAATAGCGCATTCGTCTTTATCTCCACTTACACAAAATTCGCAAGCAGAGCTAGCTGATCTCAGGGAATTCGAGGACGTTAACAAATCGAACGAACCATTAGATTCGAATTCCACTAATGAAGTGGAATCTGCGAGTTATCAGGAAGCAAACAGGCTTGAGAAAACCGATCTAGATTCCATCGGAGAGAGTTGTGACAAGCAGAGTGACAAGAATGACAATTTCTCTGAAATCGATGGTCAGGAAGATCATTCAACCGACACGGACAACGAGAAGATGAAAGGCCTCACTGGTTCTGATGCTGATTCGTTGTGTGTTAACTACGATAAGAATAGCGAAAGAACTGATGCATTATCGGATGTAGGAACCCAAGATGATGGATCAGGTGATTCTGAAGAAATTAAAGACAAAGGATTGAACGATGTGCAAGTTAATGATACTGTGTTCGATATACATTCTGAAACACATCTTCCTGAAAGTTCTGTGATGACCAGTTTGGAATCGGTTCGAGAAAGTGATAAACACAATGTAGTTCCTACTATAAGCAGTTCAGACGATGCCTCTGCACAAGACTCTTCATCTCAAGAGAGCGAACCTGTGCGAATAGATGATGAAAAAGTTGAAAACACTTCGTCTGATACTGATAAGCCTTCTACGTTCAACATTTCGCCTGTAACGGTGCCTGAAACGAATATTTGTGAACAGTCCAAGTCTGATAACGTCGAAACTATGAAAGAAATAAGCTCATCTAATTTAGTTCAGTCTACAAGCGAATACGCGGACAATATTTCTGAAAATCCCAGTTCTTGCATTGATCAAGATTCGAATGGTGAGATGGTTATAGATGATCGTGTGTCTGAATCGAACGAATCTTATAAAGAAACTGAGGAGACTGCAATGAATGATGAAAAATCAGGAAATACAACGCCAAAAGATACAATGCAAGAAGATACAACGCAAGAAGTTACAATGCAAGAAAATACAATACAAGAAAATATAATGCAAGAAGATAAAATGCAAGAAGATAAAATGGAAGAAGATAAAATACAAGAAGTTACAATGCAAGAAGATACAATGCGAGAAGATACAATGCAAGAATCAACAGGATTTGGAAAAGAAACTTCAGTTCTTACGAATATTGAACATGAATCTTGTCAGTCCGAAATTGATTTATCAGTGACGAAAACTGAAATCTTGGAGAAAGAGAAATCTGAAGTTGATGCAGAGAGCAGAGCTTCTAACAATTTTAAAGAGTTAATCGTAAAAGACGAGAGTAAAACTTGTAATACCGATCAACAAGATACGATAATTGCGGAGGATGTCTGTAAAATTAATGTAAGTGAAAAGGTTGCTGAAAACGTTACAAACAAAAAATCAGAGATAGATACAACAGCTCTAACTGTCGAACAATCGGAAACAAACACTGTAGATACAATTTCTCAGGAATCACAAGTAAAGGTCGTGAATGTTAACAAACAATCACTAGTTGCAAATTATGATAGCGATTCCAATGATAATGGTAGCGATGACGTTTTTAAACCTGATGTGACACAAATAAACGATTCTAAAGATTGTGCTGTTGCCCTGATAGAGCAAAAAACGGATAAAGAGCAGTACGAAAAATCACCTGATAAAGAAAAAGATATCGACAGCGCAAATTTAGTTTCTGATGTGCCTCAAGAATCAGCGTCTACCGAACAACAGTTAGAAGAACCTTTAGAAACAAAAATATTGAATCAAGATGTAGTCATAGAGCAAGACATAAACATTAAAGAAAAATGTGCCGACGAAACACAAGTCAAATCTGCCTGCAATAACTTTGAATATCGTTCAACTGATCAATCAACAATGCTTTTAAGTAAGGATGAACTTCAAGAGGAAACGAATATTCAGGATATTCCTACTACTGATGATTCTAAAGTGTCAGAAATGTCAGATGTGATGAAGTTTTCAGTAGCTCCGGTCACGACTGAGGAGACAACTGAATCTCTTCAGAGCAAAAGTTTTGAGATGACTATCGGTCATAGTGAGAAAAGTAGAGAATATCTCAACAATTTGATTGATAATACAAAAACAGTCCAGATGCAAGCCACTCGAGATATTCTTGAGACAATGGAAAAGGCAGATTGTTTAATATCTAAAAATGATTTTAACGAAAGTGATGCCAATAAAAGCACAAAGGTTTCGTTTACTCGAGAAAGCACGGAATTTAATGCTACGGACAATCAAGTGACTGACGTACTTCATATAACAGAGCAAGCAAAAAATGTGGACGAAAAATTGGATGTCAGTTTAGATATCGAGAATATCGCAAAATCGAAAAGTGTAAATGAACTTAATTCTGAGGAATTGCCTATTCCGTGCAAAAGATTTAAAGAAGATCTCGACCGTGGTAATGAAGACAATAAATGGGACGAGAAGTCGCAAGGAGAATGTTTAACTAAGCCGTTTACGGAAGAGGTGAATTTACCATTGATTCAAACAGAATCGGATATTATGCTAACAAAGTTGGATAATACTTTAGATGTGGATAAATCACACACGTGGAAAACTGAGAGTGCAAGTTTAGAAGGAAGCATGTCTTTGGATGCCTTGTATAATTCAAATTCAATGTCCACGAAGATGGACAATGTTAATAACTTGGACAGTTGCAACAATCAAAATGAGCCTTTTAATATAAACATGAATGTAAATAAGATTACGGAACATTTTGATAAGAATGAGCCTTCAGATGCAAATAATGAATCGACGACATTTTCCGCTCAGGAGATTATTTCAGAAATTGGTACTGTAAAATCTGATCCAAAGAAAGAAGCCAGTAAGAGGCTGATCGATGCCTCGGATATAGAAGATGTTCCTCCGTTAAAGTCTAAGCCTCCGTATATGGAAACCGATGATAAGACACTGGGAAATTTAACAGATCCCGATATGCAAACGCCTAAGACTTTAGATACGTCCAATAAGGCCGAAAAGTTAAAGCCACAAATCGAGGATGAAACGAGATCAATGATCTCTACAACACAATTGTTTCAAAATGATTTCGGTATGGTAAACGATTCCGTGGCTGTAGCCGAAGATTCGAAGAAGGTCGATTTAGAAACTGCAGAAAGGGAAGAACTTTCCGAAATTCAGGACATCGAGATGAAAAATATTTCTGAAGCTTCTGATGATTCAACAGGCGTGGATAATGAAGATGTCTTTAATGTACCGGAAGAAACAGATCCCTTAGCGTGCACCGATGACGCTTTAAAGAATATTACCGAAGATGCGTCTGACACTCCTAAGATAAGTATTCGCGTAAAACCGGCATCTGATTTGGTTTATGAGGGATGGAAATTGGACAGCACTACAGAAATGCCAAAGGTCTCGCGAAAGCGGCGAAACAGCGCTCATGAATCGAATTCCGAGGATGGAGCAACGAAACAAGAAGACGAAGAGATGATGGGTGGTAAAAGGATGAAGTTACGCGCAAAACGTATACCGGATAAAGAATTACGAAAGTCCATCGAGGAAAGTCGTGGAGTGGCGGTGAGCTCCGAGGACGAGGCTGTGAAATGTGATCCTGATAATGCAGCGGAGCACGCGAATAAAGAGGACAGCGGTGGTGATCCGAACATTATGCAAACAATGGCGAACGACAAAAAGATTAGGGGTCGTCCTAGGGGTAGAAAGAGGCGCGGTTTCCGGGGTGGTGGACGTCCGAGTCGGCCAAAGCTCACAGAATTTCAGGTCGATCAGACGTCGCCTGGTGCTCATCTCGATGAAACACCTAATGATACTTTAAATACAGCACAGAAGAAACGGAAAAAACGTAAGTATATATACGTATAATGATGTCTTGTGAGTCCATGCAGTATTTGTGACAGTCTGTTAATTGAAAAAAAATTTTTACAGGAAAAATGGTCTTAGGCTTAGAAATAGGTAGAGATATCTCGTTGGAGACGGAATCACCAGCACAGGATGAGATGCCTGTCAGGCAATCAAGAAGAATAGCGCAGTTGAAAATAAAGGAACAAGCAGATAGGCGTAGAATCGAGGAGGAATCTATGCGTGAGATAGAAGAGAAAAAGGAATCAGAAAAGAAAAAAAGAAAGAAGCAGAAGGTAATTAATTATTTTATGTTAAACATACAAAAAATTGTAACTATAATGTATATATATGTAAGTAATTCTTATGTGTCGCATAGCCGGAAAGCGAGGAGGAAATTATCATAAAGGAAATTGAAAAGGAGAAAAAGTCCAAAAAGAGACGTCGAAAGAGGAAGAAAAAGAAGATGCTTGCTAAATTTAACGAAGCGAACCCATGGCAGAGTTCATCTGGGTCTAGCAGTGACGAAGAGAATGATAATGAAGATGAAGAAGAGGATATGGACGAAGATATGGAGAGCGAAGGATCTTTATTGTTTAAAAGTGATCATGAATTTTCTCCTGAGAGCGATCTCGAGAAGGATCAAGAGCCTCAACCTTTAAGACGTGCTAGAACAGCACAAAAGGGTAAGTTCTTTGTTAAGGAGAAATTTATATAATGGGACTCTTATTTGACTATTCTACTATATTTATTTTCCATTAGCCCAAAGTCATGTCGAGGAAGCTGAAGATGAGTATGCCTGTCAGAAATGTGGCAAGGCTGATCATCCCGAATGGATTCTTTTATGTGATTCTTGCGATAAAGGTTGGCATTGCTCCTGTCTTCGACCAGCTCTTATGCTTATACCCGAAGGTGATTGGTTCTGCCCTCCGTGCCAACATGTAAGTTTATCTTTTTCTTTATACAATCTTCTATTATTTTTGTACAATTATTTTGTGAATTGTCCGTACACAAATACGTAAATATTGCACACTTTTCACAAGGTTTTCATATATATGTATAAATGTACTTAATAAAATCATCTTTTAAGACTTTATTGGTGACCAAATTACGGGAGACTCTAAAAACACTGGATCAGTTAACAAAAAGACATGAGAATGAAGTGCTACGAAAGAAGCGATTGGCTTTTGTCGGCATAAGTCTGGATAATGTACTTCATAAAGGCGAAACACAACACGGATCGAAAGGATCGCAAGCATCCAGTCAAGAGTCAGACAACGGTGAATATCATGTACTTTATATTGCGTTTGTTTAAATTCTTTTAAATAATGACATTGTGTTAATTAATATTATTGTGTATCATAGTTTACGCGATATTAATCTGTTTTTCTAGAATCTTCAGAATCTTCTTCCTCGGGCACCAGTTCTGAAATATCGAGTAGTGAGGAAAGTGAGCCAGTTTATCAGTTACGAGAACGTCGATGCGCCAGCACTTACAAGTTTAATGAATATGATGATATGATTAATGCTGCAATTCAAGATGAAGTTGAAGCGGTTCAAGGTGCTGGCAATCAGGGAAGAGGGAAGGATATTGCAACGATAGTTAACGCGGAAAAGGAAGAGGCACAGGTAGGTGGAAATAATTATAAACAGATATATAAAGTAGGAATACGTGATACGTATTATCAGATACAATATGCTATATTTATTTATTTTACAGGCTGAAGCATTAAAGATGACGCAATTGGAAGAGGACAAGGACGATATAGAATCAAAGCCGGAAAAAGAAAGCGATGAAGAATATAAGATTGAGAATGAAGATGTGATCGATGATATGGAGGAACGAAAAGCGGTTGTTAGGAACAAAATACGATTACTAGCACGTAAGAAACATCGAAAGCTAAATAGCCTCGACATAAGCAGTGAAGACGACCCGGATAGTGACGAAGATTTCAAGGGTACAAGCTCCGACGAAGAGGAGGACTTTGATGATCATATCACATCATCTGATGACAGCTTTGCCGATGTAAAACGACGTGGTAGAAAGGGTGATTTGCGACCTGTTAGAAGATCTACCAGGGCGCGCATGACTAGGGCCTACGATGATGATTTTAGTAAGTTTTGGCAATAAAACTGTTTATTCTACTTTTTAATATCTATATATCTTCTATATATATTTATTAATTTATTCCTGAAATCGGTTATGATCATTTCATATTTTTTTCACTCAAAAAATTTTTAATCAAGTTTTTATAAACTGAGCTATAAGAGGGATAAGAATAAAGATTAAACCCAGAACTTGTCCTACAATTGACTACTTTCACATGAAACCACATGTCATCTGGATTTTATACAAATATCTTGTACAAATTTTACATAAATAATTATTAAATTTTTATCTGAAGATTTAAAATTATTTTTTAAATGATTATCCATTTATGCATTTAATTTATAGAAGTACAATTTAAAGAATTAAAATAAACATACAGAATTTTTGAAATACTATAATTTACATCATCTAAGTTATTTTAATTATTTATATTAGTTTTAATAATAAAATATTTGATTATAATTATAAAATAAAACTTTAAAAAATTATTTAAATAAACTTTTTTTTTAGTTAACGATGATAGTGACGAGAGTGATCGACCAAAGAGAAAAAAATCGCGATCCATGTGGGGAGATTCCGATAGCGAAGATAGCGATAATTCGTGGAGGCAGAGAAAGAAAAAGTACGAAATGCGTAATAATATATTAAAAAATAATATAATATATTAAAAACATTATTATACAAAAAAATGTTTAAAATATTATTTTTTTAAATTGTTGCAGAAGCAGAACAATATCAACATGTAGAGTCAGGACAGTACCTAAAACAAAGGGCAAGAAGAAAAAAAAGAGAAAACGTATAATAGAATCTGATAATCAGAGCGAAAATGACGAAGAAGATGAGCCGAAAATTAAAGCACAATGTGAACCTAATTTACAAGACTTCAATACTCTAAATGAGATAATGGACGTTAATGAACAAGAAAATTTTGAAACTTCTTTAGGCGAAGGCAATGTTGAAATAAAAGATGATAGATTACAAGAACCAACAGCAGCAGCAACAGTAGCAGCAGTAACAGTAACTGCTGCTACTTCAGATGTCCCGGTTCCACAAATTCAGCAGCCGTCAGAAATAGTACCGATTCAGAAAATCAAAAAGGTAAGTACATTTTAATTAACTATTGTTTAAAAAATTTAATATTCAATGTTATTTTTTTAGGACATTGTCCCTAAACCGAAAAAAGCTCCCGCTATTAGACGAAAAGTATGTATATTTCGTATCTTTATTTTTTATTTATTAACGATTAATTATGAGCAGGGTTGGCAAATAACGCGTTACTTGTAATGTCGTTGCCGTTACAAGTTACTTATATACATTTATCAGTTTTCGAGCTTTATTCCTCTACTAAAAGAGAATTCTGACATCTTTTTTATATTTAGTGCAAAAATCTGCATGTAATAGCGTTTTTCATTGGCAGAACTAGTGCGTACTCAGTGCACTTTAAAGCCGTTGTAACACAAATCGATGTAAAGATGTATGTTTAATAAAAATTTATAGAAACGAGTTAAACCGCGAAATCCTCAATACATTTTATTATGCTATTTGAGAAAATATACTTTAGGCATTTTCAACTGATCTATCTCATTTTTACATTCAGATTAGAGTAGTGTACAATAGCTTTAATGCGCACAAGTTCTGCCAATGAAAAACGCTATAATATTCTATTAAGTGTCAAGAAAAAAAAATTAACGAAAAAGTACTCGTTATACTTTAAGTGACGGTAACAGTAACGAGTTACTGTTGCAAATCAATAACGAGTAACGATAACGAGTTACTTTTTAGGAAAAAGAATGGTAATGGTAACGCGCTATTTTTATGAGGTAACATTGCCAATCCTGATTATAGGCGTTCATTTTCAAACAATATTAATTTTATCAAATTTTATTCTTTACAGATTATTTATGGTGGACTTCCAGACGAAAACAAACAAGAAGAAGAAGAAATATTAGGCAGACGGACTCGAGGACGAAAAATCAATTATCGAGAAGAAATGGCGTCAGATAGCGAGGAGGTGAGTGATTTTTAACTTTAACGAAATTATCACGTGTATCAAATCTTGATTATTTTACAGGAGCTGAAAAAAGCATTGATGATGAGAAAGACTGGTGAAAGCGAAGATGAGTACGTAATGAATGAGGCTGACGATATGAATGATGATGGAGAGAAGGATTCTGATTCAGGTAACATAACATCTTTATATTTTTATAAAATAAATATCGTACACAAATAAATCGTAATGTAACCAAAGCAGAAGCAATTTTTTGCATAAAATAAGCCAAATGTAAATAAAATATTTCACAAAAAAATTATAAAGATCAGAAGTAAAATTTAATAATAATAGGTAACGAACTAGATTATTGTGTGCTAAATTTTATAAACAAATTTGATAAACAATTAAACAGACTTTTCCATCTAGAATAATCAGATCATTATCAATGTTAACAAAAACTTATTATTTTGTACGGTATATAATACAAATGTCGAACGACAGTTAAAACAATATAGTTTTTAATAAAGTCGTTATGTGACTACACAACGATTATGAAATAAGGATCCTAAACGGTCAAATTAGATTTTTAGTAATGAAATAATTCTGTGTGAATTTATTACATACATACATGTAGTCCTTAAACTGCGCGCCGAAATTATTTTCGGTTTTGAAAACGCAAGACGATTGAACTGCTATAGTAATATCACAAATTAAATTGAGCAATTTAATAATTTAATGTTTATACATGTGGTCATGCGTACTTCTAAATACTCGTATATGAGTTATTGCGAGGAATAATAAGGAAGCCTTGATGGTCTAAAGGTTTAGTACGCTCGCACGGAATGTTAGGGTACGTTCCGAGTTACACATTAAATACATGATGCATCATTTGTCCTTGTTGTTCACCAAATAATAAAGAAGGATAAAACGATACATCATGTGCTTCATGTAATGGTGAAATCACACTTTGCGGAAAAGAGAATGCGTCATTGAAGCAACCAATCAGCGCTATTCCGAATAGCTGATTTTATAAATTTGAATTATGCTGACTTTTCCTTAAATATAGTTTGACGGTTTATTTTTTATATTCTTTAATTAAGATATTTTATCTTTTTTATGTAAATAAATATCCAAAGTTATCTCCAAAATATATTCTAATTAATTTCAGCTATAACTGATTATGAAATTGACTAGAAGAGGAATAATTTTATTCATTTTACATTGACTGACGAGAGTTTAAGCAGTATAATAGCTATGTGTAAATTAAATAAAGTGCATTATCCATGCATTTTATTTTATTTACACATAACTGTTATACTGTTGTTAACTTTCTATCTATTATGACTTGCATCTGAGATATAATAACGACTTACTAAGATTTTCTAGCGATTTAATAATGATTTAATTAATTTTTATATTTTTAATTGCCGCGTTCGATATTGGTATTATACAACTCATTTTTTGAGTTACAAAAGAGAAAATTACTATAATTTATTAAATATTTCATGTAATGTACAAATAAAAATAATGATTATGCAATTATAGATATTGATTGAATGTTTTAGGAGATAATTATATTCCTAAGAAGGATGCCCTAAAATTTAAGAAGTCACCGAAGACAAAGAAATCACGTAATAGTAAGAGCCCTGCAACAAAACGTAAGTCATTATCTGATGACGTACCGAAGCAAAGAAAGAAACCTGGACC